>NC_141043.1:16000000-16122500 GCF_052040795.2 Danio rerio
ACGTTTGCTGCTTTCATCTAGGGAGATGCCCGCAGAGCTCTCGCTGACTGCCTGGAGCTCAGATGTCCTTATACGCTGCAGTGCATGCCGGTGTGTGTTTGTTGTGCACATCACGTGATGTGCATTTTCAGAATCAGCAGTGTAATGTGGCTGTGGAGCTTTTCAGAAACCCTAGATCAAATGCTAGAGTGGACGTGGATCGTTTTCATTCTGAAGTGCTGTTTAAAATCTAAAGCGCATCAGTGTAAAGGGGGCCTCAGTGTCCACACGACCACACTGTAGTCTGGAGTTAGAAAATCTTCGCACTGGCAGGAGTTTTCAGAAAGTTTCAGTTTCAGTAACCCGATGCTCTGTTTTTTTGTGTAGAAAACAGCAAAACCACATATTGTGTTCTAAAAAATACCCTTGCTCATGTGGACAAAGCCTTAAGGTTTGTGTGAAATCAAAATTTACAGTGTTTATGTTGCTGGCGCACATTGTTATTCTTTAGGTGTACAATTAATCCAATGAAAATAATACACTGGTAATCTTTAATCAAAGTTTGACCATTTGGTTCCACATTTAGAGTGGCGATGCTTCTCTGTTACCATCAGTTTGACGGTTTCAGCCACAGTATTCTCAACCACGCACCTAGTTCCATTAGTTTGCTATGAGGGAATGATGCGCAAAAAGAAAGCCCATCAACATTAACAAGTACATCAACATACTGGTATAAAAGTCCTGTTCTTGCAGACTTTTAAGCTCAGCTTTACTGTAAGATTTAAAACCAAGATCATTACAGTCATTAAAAACCATCAGGTATTTAAAAGTCAAGTTCCTAAAGCCAAGAGCCTCACAATTACAGGCATTAAAAGCTCATTTGCAACTAAATATTCTTTCTAGTGCTACAAAGTGATGCAGACTGAAGCTGTAATATAAAGAGACAGTTTGGGTTAACAGCGTTTGGTCTGCGTTTCGTGAACAGATCATTGAGGTCAAAGGCTGAAGCGAATGTAGATAGAGGAGGATTCTGGGTCACGGCCTTCAGATCCCTCAGGGTGTTTCTCACGGGTAGATAATTTAACCGTCAGACTCTCGGCCTCGTCTTCATAATACCTTTTAATCTGAACGGAGTTATATCGAAATTGTTTTTGTAATCGCTGTGGAATCTGCCTTGAGTACTAATCCTAAAAACTCATTACAAAAATATGAGAACTGAAGTAAACTTGATAAAATGTCTGTCATTTGTACATATAATATACCTGGAATGTGCTCTCAATTGTAGTATACTGTAAAAACCAAAACGTTAAGACAACTCAAACCATTTGAGAAAACCGATTGCAACAAATCATTCAAGTTAACAAACAAATCCTAACAAGTGCTGTGAACTCAATCCATTTGAGTAAACGATGCATTTGGGCACAGTAACACCCAATAAATCGAAAAAACTCAAACCAACTGAGTACTGGAAAACCCAATAAGTTAAGGCAACTCAAACGGTTTGAGGAAACTGATTGCTATAAACCATTTGAGTTCAAAAACTAATCTAAGTACTCTGAACTTACTCAATTTAAGGTGAAGTATTGAGATATTAAAATAACTCATTACCTTCAACACTGAGTTCAAAACTCTTTTCAAGTGAGTAGAATTAACTTTTAGTCAATTTTGAGTTAACTACACTCATTTCATTTGATAAAGTTGACTGTTGGGTTTTGCAGTGCTGAAGTATACATTTTAAAACTGATTTTGTAGATAATATAATAAGAAATTGTGATGTCAATAGACAGAAAACTTAAAAGTGGTTTCCTCCGATTTACACTTGGATTTTGTTTTTTTTTTTTTCAACTGATGAATAAAATAAGATCTGTGGTAAACATAACTCCACAATACTCAGCTTGGATTCCTCTACAACATAAATTACACACTAAATTAGATCACATTTCATTATTTATACAGTATTAAACTCATATATTTACATAGAAGTAATTAAATGACAACTGATGGCTTGTGACTGTGACAGAGTTTCTGCATTTCAGGGATATAGTTCACCCAAAAATGAAATTTACTTATTATTTTAACAAACTGACTTCCATACTTTTTGTTTTTTCTACATTGGTAGTCAATGGTTAGAGGTTTCCAACATTCTTCAAAACATCTTATTTTGTGTTTTCCAAAACAAATAATCTCATAAGGTTGTAAATAAGTAAGGGGTGGTTAAATAAATACAGAATTAAAATTTTTGGGTAAACTATCCTTTTAAATTGTTTACCTCAGACATTTTTACACATCATTTGAAAATCCTTTATCAAAACACCTTGTCCAAATCCGGACAATAAAAAACTTCAAGACAAGCTCAACAATATTTGCCTGATTTTGTACCTTTACCCACTTGATGCTGGGTAATTCGATCACATTTAATTTTATTTTCAGTAAAGGTAAGCGATTTAATATTGCTTTTTTATAATATTTGATATTTTAACAAAGTAATATGTTCTGTTTTTTTATATTTAGTGGGGTTTTGTAAGGCAATCTGTTAAACTATATATGAACATAAAACTACACACACTAAATCACACATTTGGAGGAAATATGTGTTCTTATTAAAGCGATGGTTAATGGAAAAAAAAGTATTTACAAATCCTGTCTGAAGAACAGAAAAGAAGATACTTAGAAGTATGCTGGAATCAGGTAGCCATTAGCTCCCTTCCTCCTGCTATAGACTAAATATGCAAGCAAACTTTTTTTGAGTGTTTTAGCAGAGGCCAGATCAGACAGAAGTGCAGTAAAACGTCTGAGATGACAGAAACAGGTCGAGTGAACAGAGCCGCTGCTTGATCTGTCAGTCACACACAAAACATCAGAGATTTTCTGCATCATCTCACTACTTTTAGAGCTGTGAATAATATCTGTATATAGCTGTTTATTTTACCAAGCTTAGGGAGATCATTTACAGAAAACTTGTTAATTTGAGACTATATACTGTAAAAAATATCAGTCATTTTAATGGTAAAAATTTATATTAAAAAAAGCTACAGTAAAAATCTGCTTTGGTTAACAGTAAATTTCATTAATATATACAATAAATAAATTACACTACACAGGAATTCCCTGCATGGCACTTTTAATACAATTTTTCTTGACATTTTTATGGTTCTGTTAATACTTTACGTACATTACAATTTTAAATGTTACAGAGTGTCCCGTTTCCTCCCGTTATGATAGATGCAGCGTAGTGAAGACGGATGTTGCAAAGCGTGAGAATGTTTACTGGATACTTTCTTTTCTCCAAATTTTCTACAAATTTTGTTTTCTCTAAATTTCAACATAAATTTCACTCAATATCCAGAGGGATTAAACATAATAATGTTTCCCCTTTTGTGTGTTTTGGGGGGGGGGGGGGGGGGGGGGGGGGTTAAATAGATCAAGTTCCCTTGATGGCTGCTAAAAGCGACATTTGCAATATTTATATATATATTATAATAATATAATTATTATTTGTATAATTTGCTAAATAATTATTTCATAATTTGTTCATCGCCCAATGACGTGAGGTTGAGAGTGAGGTTGGGTGCTACGGCTACTTTTTAAAATGAACTCATACGAATTAGCCACTAAACTGAAAAAACGTAAAATACTTACTTTTCCTCTAAAGATCAGGCTGACATTTGTGGCGTATTAAAAGCAATTGAAAAAGTATCACTAGACCATTAACTATTTTTGCAAATGTATCTTACTGCAATTTAAACTGTATTTTACTGTAAGATTGTTATGCAGTATGTTACGGTATTTTAAAAGTGCATTGTGAAAAATTTGTATATTTTACAGTAAAGATATACATACAATTCTGTAAATACATATACAGCAACAAAAATGGTGCTTTATATGTAAATACAGTATTTTTGGTGCAGTTGATTTGTTACTGTTGAGCTGCTGCCACCAAGTTACTGTAAATCAGTGGTTCTCAAATTGATGTAACTAGCAATACTACAATGGAGGCTGTAGTGGTTCTGTGTGTTGAAGTTTATTTTTTTATATATTCCTATTTTCTTTGAGCACATTATAATTTACTCAGGTCGACAACCTTGACTTACACTGATAAAAAAATTCCTTAATGCGTTCTAGAATGGGGTAATCAGGTTCAGAGGCAAAGGGGGCCACATTTAAACCACTTCACATGCAAAGAGCAACAGGTTTTACTTTGCATAATTATAGTGGTTTTGCTGACTTTAAATTGTTCATTACCAACTTGTTCTATTAAAAATAATACTGAACATTACATTTAAATTAGTTAGTTTTTAAAAATGTGAGAAAAAGGTGGATTAACATCTTTATACTCAGAGTATTAAACTTAGCAGATATGTTGAGCAAAATTAAATATAGAGCACTATAAAATTGTAATATTTAATAATTCATTAGCCCTATAATAGAACACAAATGGATACATTATATAAATAGGCTATAGGGGTTTTACTCATGGTGTATACAGTTTTTTTTTTAAACATCCAGGTATTCACCAATGTTAGTATGAGGTTAACTGCAGAGCTCATCAAGCTTTCATTATTGTAACAGGAAAGCAAACTTCGTAAACTTCATAATGTGATGACAGCTCCATTCATTGTTATTGCAGTACATTTTGCTTTACCATTTTAATCTGTTTGTTTGTCATGCTGCAAAGAGGACCGGCTGATATTTGCACATTGTAAAGTGTAAAGCCTGTGGCACTGTGGATGAAGTGCACTGTTGAGCCATATCTTTAAAATCAACCCAAGCTCATTCCAAAAACAAAGTCCCTTGGCCGTTCTGGAGACCGCGAAATACGTCCCGGAAGGTACGTATGGCTGCATTTCATTTTTTTAAGCGAACGCTACGGGGCGGTGTGACGCTGTTCCCTTT
Organism: Danio rerio; assembly: GCF_052040795.2. Lineage (NCBI taxonomy): Eukaryota > Metazoa > Chordata > Actinopteri > Cypriniformes > Danionidae > Danio > Danio rerio. The sequence goes on from NC_141043.1 coordinate 16,004,873, forward strand.
CGCGCTTGCCGGCTGACCGCTTCCCTCCGTGTGGAGGGCTTTCCCGCCGCAATCAGTTTTTTTCGGTCAGCTCATCGTGTGCATCGGCGGACTTCAGATGCAGAGAGGAGGAGTTGACAAAGGCGTCTGGGTTCGAGTCCGGGGAAGAGGGGTTCTAGAAATCAGGTAAGACAAAAACAGAAATTCAAAAAATAAAGCGAACGAGTTCATAACAGGGTAAGAACGTGGTAAAATCCGAAGTGGTAAAAAAAACACAACAGACGAGAGCTTTTCAGAATTCTTTTTTTTCAGAATGAGCCTGGGTTGTTTAAAATGCTATTTGTTTTCTATAGGTGAAGCCTACGTACTGAGGCGCACACTCCACAGCGTCCAGCTGATCGGTTACCTAACAGCACAAGCCATAAACAGGGAACTGCTTTCAGTAATGATACTGTTCTTTTTACAACATTGATCTTACATTATAACTGAAATATAGTCAGTTAAACAGACCTGAGCATTCATTAAGTTGCTCAAGTGTAAACGAGATGAAAAGGTAAGGAAAACGTAAACATCGCCAGGAGAAGCAGGTGAATGCTAAAAATCACCGGAAGTGCCTGACTGGCAGCGTTTGTTCAATAAAAGTCTACTTTTCATGCGTGCGAAAGTATCAATTACATTCAAATGACACAAACATAAAACGTAATATTTGCGGTACTTTTTAACTCAAATTATAATAAAGAATACATTAACCTTCAGAACGACACTGGACACAAAATTCATCAGGGATTACCCCTCATCTAGAATTTCTTTGTGGGCCCCCTAGCGCCATCTGGTAGCCCCTAAAGGGGTTACTGCCCCCAGTTTGAGAACCGCTGGTGTAAATTCCACAGGAAATTGTTAATAGTGTAGTTTTGGTGCATCTATGATAGAAATTGATAGAGCGCCATTGGCGGGAGCACCTAAATTACATCATTGAAAACAATGGGGGCACCCATAGTCCAAAATTAACTGGATGAAATGTGGATTTTTTGGAAAAACGAAAATATATTTTTTATACATATTTATTAAATAGCTATCGTTTACATTATGTTAAGGCATACATGTCTTGACACCCAGATGATTGTCCTCCTGTAAGGTTCTCCTCTCTACACAGAAGAACGGTGGAGCTTACACAGAGTGACCAGAGTTATTGATCACCTCCCTGAGGCCCTTCTCCCCCAATCACTCAGCTTAGATAGCCGGCCAGCTCTAGCAAGAGTCCTGGTGGTTCCAATCATCTTCCACTTCCGGATGATGGAGGCTGCTGTGCTCAATGGAACTTTCAGAGCAGCAGAAATGTTTCTGTAACCTTCCCCAGCCTTGTGTCTCGAGACAATTGTGTCTCGAAGGTCTACAGACAATTCTTTTGTCTTCATGGTTGGTTTGTGCTTTGACATGCACCATCAACCCTGGGACCTTATATAGACAGGTGTAAGCCCTATCAAATTATGTCCAGTTAACTGAAATTACCACAGGAATTTCAAGAATGATAGATGGAAACGGAATGTACCTGAGCTCAATTTAGAGCTTCACGGCAAAGGCTTTGAATACTTATGTACGTGATTTTTCAGGTTTTTTATTTTTAATAAATTTGCAACAATTTCAAAAACTCTGTTCACATTGTCATTATGGGGCATTGTGTGCAGAATTTTAAGGAACGAAATTTATTTAATCCATTTTGGAATAAGGCTGTAACACAAAAAAGTGGAAAAAGTGAAGTGCTATGATTACATTCTAGATGCACTGTAGCTAAAAGCGTGTTTTAAAGACCATGGTCATAGTTAACCCTGCCTTCTCAATTATAAATCACATTGCAAAAATTTGTTTAACCTTAAAAATAAGTTGCCTGCCAAACAAAATAGTATATTTGGAAAATAAATATATTTATTTTGAATAATGCACTGTATACTATACGATATACTAAATATTTGCAATATAAATATTGTTTTCATTACTATTTATTTTATCTAACAATTAAAAGTGAGCAATAATAAAACCATGACAAACTGGTTCTCATAACATAATTAAAAACACTGGATTTCCAAAACAATTGAAAGTAATGATTATCAAAATGAAATCAAAATTTCAGAATAAACTACTAAACCTTCTAATAATAATCAGCAACAAAAAATAATAATAATAAATAACAAACACACAACACACTGGTGTAGGGTGAGGGTGGGCCTCCCCTCCATTCACCCCCCAACACAACCTCCCGTGGAGCTAGGAATGACATGCAGAATAAGGTGGATATAAATAAACAGACACACACACATAGAAAAAATGAATTCTTGGACTCAGAACATGAACTGATGTTTGACAGGTTAATTATGTGCCAATGTCACCCCTGCTGTGACACAAATTAGTCCAGCTGATTTAGTGTAAATGGCTGTGTCTACACACACACACACACACACACACACACACACACACACACACACACACCATACACACACCATACACACACCATACACACACACCATACACACACACGCACGCTCACGCGCATACCGAGAATCACTTCCCTCTCTTCAGAAACTCTTAAGAAAAGTGCTCTTGCAGATCTCAGATTAAACACACTTCTCACAGAAATATTCACAGCCAAACAAACAAACGCCTCGGAGATGTTTGCAGAAATCCATTTACGTTTGTGTGTGTGTACATGAGAAGTGATTAGAGCACTGCAGGGAGACGCTTTGAAGTCAAACTTTTCTTAATCACGTTCTCAGACGTACACAGTCTGGATGGCCAAAAAAAGTGATATTTATAATGTAACGCTGCAGTGTTTGGATGTGAACAGTGTTTTTTTAGAATGTGTGTTTGGCTGCTGATGGAAAACAAGCAGGGGTTCACCTAAAAATTATGCATTTTTACAGATTTAAGGCACTTAAAAATATTTATATATAACGAATATACAGTATATAACTAATAATAATTAATAATCAAACTTATGTAGATTATTCAAGAAAATGGCAATAATAATAATTATTCTTATAATAATAATAAAAATTTTTATTATCAATTATAATGCAAATCAATAGTGATAATGTACATAAATTAGTAATAATAATAAAAACAATAGTATTGTTAAAGCAATGATGATAATTCATTATTAATTGAATTCATAATAATAGAAACTCATTATTATAATTTATAAATATTACTAATCATTATTACAATTTTTTTTGTAAATGTTTAAGAATGATGTAGTTTAACATTTAAGGTACTTAAAGCACTTTAAAAATAAAAGTATAATTGATGACAATTGATGATTAATAATTAAGCCTAAATATAATATAAGAATAACAATTTTATTAATACTAATAATTATTATTTACAATGGCAATATTAATAATAATAATAATAATAATATCAATAATAATAACAACAACCATGTTAACGTTAATAATAAAGTAAACAACTCTATAGTAATTATTTTATGTAATATATTAATTTTATTTAATAAATAGTGTAGTTTAACAACAACAACAACAACAACAATAATAGTATTCATTAGTATTATTTTCATTATTATCAACAACAACAAATACAAATCATTAAAATACAAATAATGATTTTGAGTAATTTTATTAATTATAATTTATAGTTGTTGTAATTTATAGTTTTAATTACTGGCTTAATCTGGTTTTGGACTGATTTTGTTAATGACTGGATTGAGGTGTTTAACAGTCTATATAAAGTTATTTAAGAAATTCTGTGATGTTTGTATAAATTTCAACAAGTGAAACTTTGAAAAACACCTTCATTTTCTTTTGAAATGACTCAAAATGATTTAAAGATGATCAACTGGATTTACTAGATTTTTTTAAGATAAGTGGTTGTTTTCAGTTTATTTGGACTTAATTTAAACAAACAAATTAAGTTGAACATTACCTGTATTTAACTTGTTTGTTTAAATTCAGCCTATATAAATTGTTTGCAACAATTTTGCAGAAATAAATTTTTTCGGTGCGCTTGCTCCTCATTTTCACTTTTCACTTTATTTCAGAAAAAATAAAACAACAAGAAGATCATCCTCTGCCAGCTGAGCTGCTGTGTGTTCGCAAGATGTGAAGTGTGAACTTGAACATCTGACTTATGTGTAAAAAAAAAAAGTTCTTTGAATTACAGCCACGTCTCGTGTCAGTCTCTTGGGCAGAGAGCATGATGGGAAGGGAAGAGATGAAGTCCCACGCCATCCTGACAAGATAGTGTTGAGTCTCTGAAGCCAAAAACCTTATCTTTACTCTAATGTTTGACAGCAGAGAGATGAAACTCATGTCTAAGAAAAAGAGACATGGAGATCAGGAGGAGGAATAAGGAATAAACTACAGATCCATTCATTCATTCATTTTCTTTTCGGCTTAGTCCCTTTATTAATCAGGGGCGCCACAGCAGAATGAACCGCCAACTTATCCAGCACATTTTTACGCAGCGGATGCCCTTCCAGCCGCAACCCATCCCTGGGAAACATCCACACACCCTCATTCACACACACTCATACACTACGGACAGTTTAGCCTACCCAATGCAACTGTACCGCATGTCTTTGGACTGTGGGAGAAACCCACGCGAACACAGGGAGAACAAGCAAACTCCACACAGAAATGCCAACTGAACTGACCCAGCCGAGGCTCGAACTAGCGACCTTCCTGTGAAGCGACAGCACTACCTACTGCGCCACTGCATCGCCTAACTACAGATCCACATATTTTAATTTTGCTTTGCCTATATGTCAAAAAAAAAAAGAAAGAAATGATCGCATGTGTTTGGTGTTTTTCCTTATCACAAACACAACCGTAATCTTATAACGTAATATAATATAATATAATATAATATAATATAATATAATATAATATAATATAATATAATATAATATAATATAATATAATATTTATTATATTATAATATAATATAATATAATATAATATAATATAATATAATATAATATAATATAATATAATATAATATAATATAATATAATATATATTTTGTTTATGAGCATTTTCTAATCAGGCTCCTCTGGCTCCTCTGATTAGGTTCAGAAGCTCATTAGCTATTAAATTTTTTTTTTTTTTTCCAAAAATGTCATCTTAATCAATTCTTTAGTTTTTAACAAAGTAGATTTTCTTTTGCATCAAAACTAGCTAAATCCATCAGTGCTTTTTTTTTTTTTTTGCAAAAATCTCTAAATCCACCTGTTGAGAAAAGATATTGTAATTAGTTGAAAATCATTAAAGAAGCACTTATAAATTATTTTACCAAACATAAAACACCTAAAACACTTAAAAATACATAAATCTGTCAAGTAAGTGGCGGTTCATTCCGCTGTGTTATACCAGAGACTAAACAAAAGGAAAATGAAAGAATGAAATCTGTCAAGTGAGTGCATTAATCAAAAACATTAAAATTGACATTAATTAAACCTTAACAATCTGTTGTCATTTTTGATATTTGGGATTTAGATTTAATGTAAGTAGAGCAATGTAAACATTGTAAGCGAAGCTTGGTATATTAAAATAATGTAGTGTAAAACATTATGAAACATCAATATCTGTGCATTGTCCATTAATATAAAAGCTTATCAGATGTATAAGTATTACGGAGTAATACACATAATGTATAGTTTTATACATTATATTTATCTTTTAAAAAATTGCTTAAATTAGCAAATAAAACACAAGGTAGGCCTACTGGGCAAAAAGGGGATGCTCTCAGAGACTATTTTAGAAGCTGTCATTTATTTATTCTCACCATAATTAAGGTCTTGGTCTCTTGTTTATCCACATAGCATCCATGTGGGATAAAAAACAGCATCTTAACTTTGTCTTTCATGAAACGCAGTTGCCATTTAATGTATAGTAAATTGGGCTCATTGAAAGTAACAGAACAGAACTTAGATCAGAACATAAATGCATGCTTAACTTCCGACTGTACATTGTGTTTTCTTCTTCTTGTAATGCACAGAGTTTTGAGGTAAGGGATGCCTATATATATATATTAGGGATGTGCGGAGCAGCCAGTATTTGTATTTGTATTTGTTGAGGGGGGAAAAGTATTTGAATTTGTATTTGTATTCGAGTAAAATTAAAAATATATATATTTTTTATTACACTTCTAATTTACGTTATAGTGAAAGTATTGTTTAATTATACCCATTATATAAATTATAGACATGCAATATTGGTTGTTGTTTTTGAACATGTGACAAGACATGTCATTGAAAAGAAAATAACATAGAAGCCATTATCTCATCCATGGTTAAACCAACAACTAATAAAATACCATTGTGAATATTATGAACCCCACCACCACCGTTCTTGTTGAAGGACACTGAATAGACAGAATAAAAACAAATAGTACTTCAAAAAAACTGTACTTCTTCTGAAAGAACTTCTTTCCAATGCAAAGAATTCCAAAAACTAAAATTAGCTAAATAAATCTAAATAAAACCCTGCCTGGGAGATCTGGCAGAACAAAAGTATTCTATATAATACTAAAAGATACAGCCCTGCTATTATCATCTGCCTGCCACAAAACAGACACAAAGTTTGTTTGCTTTTTTTTATGTTTGAAACTGACTTGCTGGGGCAGAATGTGGCTGTGTTGATGGTTTGGTGCTTGTGGAGGATTTAGCAGAACATAGCTGTGCTGATGAGGGGATTGATGCTTGTGGGGGGTTCACAGACAGTATCAGGAGAGGATGCTTTCAGTGCATGTGATAATACATTACATAGAAGGTTGCGCGGTGGCACAGTGAGTAGCACTGTCACCTCACAGCAAGAAGGTTGCTGGTTCGAGCCTCGACTGGGTTCTCCCCATGTTGGCGTGGGTTTCCTCCGGGTGCTCCGGTTTCCCCCACAGTCCAAACACATGCAATACAGGTGAATTGGGTAAGCTAAATTGTCCCTATTGTATGTGTGTGAAAGAGAGTGTATGGATGTTTCCCAGTGCTGGGTAGCAGCAGGAAGGGCAACCACTGTGTAAAACATATGCTGGATAAATTGATTTTTTTTTTGACTGGTGGAGGACCAAGAAATGGCTCAGCTGCAGTCTCACTCATTTGAGGAGTTTCAAGTTAATAAAAAGTGACGGGAAGCTATGCTAAGGTTAACTAACGTTAGCCTATAGCATATATCTTGCTGTCTGCAAAAGACAGTAATTTAGACGTACCATATAACTCCCATAAGTGCATACTATTCGACACAACTACACAAGCATCGTTTTAACCTTTATAAACGAACGTTAACGTTACTCTGTCAACAGTCTATTGTCTAAATTACCGCGCTAACAGAGCTAACGTTGTGTAAACAGAAAGCACCCGATTGCAAACGCCAAAAATGCAGCGTATGGAATATCCCGATCAAACTCCGCTTCAAGTTTATAAACTGCATCTGGAACCCAATTAAGGTATAAAAATCAATTTTAACAAAAATAGTGATGCAGTGAAGTATTTTTTTCGCTCAGCCGAGCCTTCTGTCTGTTGCTGTGGAGAAGCGCCCTCCGACTTCTGACTGAGCGTGTCTCTCTCTCTCTCTCTCTCTCTCTCTCACTCACCCTCTCACTCACTCACTCTCTCACTCACTCACTCACTCTCTCACTCACTCACTCACTCTCTCACTCACTCACTCACTCGGGCATGCACTGTGGTCTCATGAGGAAACGCTGCTTTTTGATATAGTGTTTTTCTTGCTCCCGAATACAAATAATTTTTCAAGTATTTGTTCGAAATATGTATTCGTAAAAACACGCTATTCGTGCCTTTCCGAATACCGTATTCGGGTTCGGCTCCACCCTTAATATATATATATATATATATATATATATATATAAATTTCTATTAATAATTGAGAAGGGTATGAATATTTTTAGACATGCCAATTTTAGGTCAAATATAAATAAAAGTGGAGAAATATTTTTTCCACAGTGATGCCTCTTGTACATCGTCTTATTGTCTTTTGGGGAAAAAAATGATCATTTCTATCATTCTGTGTCATTTCCGGTGGAAAAAACTTGCTGGTTAAAATCAAGTCAAAATTTGTATAATAATAATATTATAATTAATACTAATAATAAGATGAATGATAATAATAATACCCTAACATCATATATTATACAAATATAATGTGTCATGCACCTGAATGAGGATAAAATACAGTGGTGTGTGAAGGGCGGGGTGTGTGTATGCGTGCATGTATGTGTGTGTCCCTCATGACTTACACTGATGGCAGAAACAGATGGTGTGTTTCTCTCTCTGCCTCTGGTGTCTGTGAGTGAGTTAATGGCTCGCTCAGTTTTTCTCTTTTCATAATGTGTATGTGTGTGTGTGTGTGTGTGTCACTGTTCTTTACCTGTGCTTGAGGTGAAACTCTCAGAAGTGTGACATCACCTCTGTTTACTGCAGCACAACTATTTCACACAATGACCCATTTCAAAAATATTAAATATATCTCTATAGTCTCTGACAAGGCTGCACAATATAGTGAACAATTATTTTTATCGTAATAATAGTATATATAATTCGTATCACAGAGAGGTGCAATAAATTACATTTAGGTTGTTTATACAAATTTGACCAATCATATGTCATACACCCGCCTCCCCTATAGGAGCTGTTACACTCAGGGCTGGACTAAGAACACATTCTGCGATTTATTTTACCTTTGCCATGATGACAGTAAATTATATTTGACTAGATATTTTCCAAGACACTTATATACAGCTTAAAGTGACATTTCAAGGCTTAACTAGGTTAATTAGGTTAACTAAGAAGGTTAGGGTAATTAAGCAAGTTATTGTATAATGATGGTTTGTTCTGTAGAAAATCAAAAAAAAATAGCTTAAGGGGGCTAATAATTTTGTCCCTAACCTGCCTAGTTAACCTAATTAACCTAGGTAAGTTAAGCCTTTAAGGTCACTTTAAGCTGTACAAAGTGTCTTGAAAAATATCTAGTCAAATATTATTTAGTGTCATCATGGCAAAGACAAACTAAATCAGTAATTAGAAATAAGTTATTTAAACTATTATGTTTAGAATGTGTTGAAAAAATCAGCTCTCCTTTAAACAGAAATTGGGGAAAAAATTAAACAGGGTGGCAAATAATTCAGGGGGGTTAATAATTCTGACTTCAACTGTATATGTATATGTATTTATATGTATATGTATGTACAGTATATACGTGTGTGTGTGTGTGTGTGTGTGTATATATAAAAAAAAAAAAAATATATATATATATATATATATATATATATATATATATATATATATATATATATATATATATATATATATATATATATATATATATATTGCTGTTGTTGTTGTTGTTATTGTCGTTATTATTAATTATTTACTAATAGTATCTAATTTTCCGGCAATTAATTTATATTTGATTATAATATACTTTTTTTTATTTTATTACAATAGGCCTGCAAGTTTTCAAAATTAAGTAATGCCATAATATGAACTTTAAAGTTTAAATAGGCTGTAAAAATCAGCAAAACAAAACAAGATTTGTAATACTTTCTAAATTAGTGCTTTAATAGGGGTTTACCTTTAAAAGGGTTCTTTAGAACTTAAGCTGACCATAAATCCCTAATGATATAATATCTTTAATATGCATGCTTCAAATATCTAAAATAGCTTATTGTGGTCTTCTGAGTTACAGAAGTCTAACAACTTTATTGTATTTATTTATTTATTTTTTGCATTAGATACTGTATATTGTCTAATGAAAGTCAACACCAATATTTCATTCCTCCATATTATTACTATGATTTTCATAAAAGGGGCAGAGTTAAAATTCATTAAAAAAATGTTCGCTTTCTTACTGGTTTAATTAGATTTACTGTAAAGCATAACCGAGTGTTTTTACTTGAGATAGATACTCCACAATGATAGATATTTTGATAACTGCTTGTACATACATATACATAGACATACATGTATAAATAAATTCGAATTACTGCAAAACATGAATTAGAAATACAGCAGCATAAGTACAATTGTTGTACATTCAATCATAAGCATGCTTTAAGAGTTTAAACATTTCAAAAGAGCTCTGTCCACAGCACATTTAAAGTCAACAAAAGCAATCCTTGTTTTGAAAATAAGCTCACAGTCCTTCTGCCTACTGATTATAATCTAGTGAGTTTTCCAAACTAAACCTGGATCTGTGCCAGACCTCAAACTCAAGGGGCCAATCAGCAAACCAGCAAAGGTTCAGGACCCACACATGAACACTGCATGCAGGAGACACTTTTACAGGGCTGTGGTTTTTAAGGACTGGTAAAAAAAAAATACAGGCAATGATTTCCTATGGTAATGAAAAAGCACCTTTAGGATGGAAGTGTTTCTGGAAAAATGTGTATTATAGCTTGTTATGCAGACATACGCATATAGTAAATGTAAATAGAGCATCTTAAGACCACAAACTATAGTACGAACAGGACTTTTGGAGTACAGAGTAATTGCTTATTGAGTATGACTGTGACATACTTTTCTAAGGTGTTTTTGCACCATGTACTTGCAATCAAATCATCACATACAGTATAAACACAATTTTAAAACACACTCCTATCACCTTGCTGACACTAACCGACACTTGTATTGGTTTTGCACCAGATTCTCTCTTACAATCACTCCATATATCTAAAAAATGTGATTAAAATAAAAGTAAAAATTCATGAATTACAGCATTTATGAAGTTTGCTTCACACAGGTGTAAGTGGACTTGACAAACTCTTATCTCTCTCACACTTTAACTGACACTTGCACCAGTTTTGCACATTTGCATCAGACACTTTCTTACAATCACTCTATATTCTTACAAAAATCACTGCATTTATGAACTGTGCTTCGCATAGGTGAGTGGATCTGACAAACCACCTGTAGAAACTCTCTTCTCCATCTACAAAAAAACCCCTCCTTACTCTAGCACTTAATTCTGTGAGCACTAACAGTTCCTTTGTATAATTAGACCTTCTTGAGTGTATTGCCTCTTCTTGTTGAATCTCTGATTGCCTACTCATCTGTAAGTCGCTTTGGACAAAACCATTGACTAAGGTCAAGTTTACACTGTCAGGTCTTGACGCCCAATTCTGATTTGTTGCCTATATCAGTTTTTTTTTTGGCCTTTCCATTTACATGTTTTTTTTTTCAATTGTGACTCATGTCTGATTTATGTGTTTACATTTGCCATACAATTTTCGACGCCATACATACATAAAGGAGGGTTCTAGCATCTGTGCCACACTAGCCATAGAAGAAATTGTCTTGCTTTTAGCTCTGCAAAATATGCGAAGTTCCCCTAACTTTAAAATAACTTTGAGACGGAGGGAAAGGGAAAACATCGCAGCTTGCGCTTATGGCTTATATATGGTGTCCTACACCATTCAGAAGGATTTGTGGGTAGGAGAGGTCTCAGGTCTGGTGGGAGCAAATTGTGGCGACTGACCACTTTCCTCCTCTATGTTAACTGTGTTGTTGTTGTTTACTGCTTCGGCGTCTCCACACACGCTCTTCCTTCTACATCATTAAACTATGGAGAAGTACCACATTGTTGCAAGTTTAATTACGTACAAAACAAAATGCCTCAATAGATCTGATCTGCCTGTTTACATGATAATGACATTGTCACATATCCAAATTATATCGGATTTATTTCCACAAATGAAGGGGGCCTGAAACCGATCTTTGAATATACGAATGCATGTTTTTTTTTTTCATGCTTACACAGTCATAAAACAGATCCAATCTGAATTGGGTCACATTTAACTGGCAGTAGAAATGGAGCCTAAATGTAACTCTGCAATGTATTTTTTGACTGAAGTTTAATTGATCTGTGTTTGTTTTTCTTCTTATTCAATTTGTGGGAGGGATGAAGTTTTGCTTTGAATTGTAAATGCAAAACGAATGAGGCACTGTGCGTTTCATTTGTGACTTACAGAGATGAGGATCTGGCAGCCGCTGTGCAGCACTTCTATGTACTGGTACTCCAGCAGGCAGCCCATGATGGAGATGTAGGACTGTGTGTCAGCTTCGCGCTCTCCACTGGCTGGGATCTCTCTTCGGATGCAGCCCGGCCCATGCTCGCTCCACCAGGAGTGATGCGCAGAGATGTTGAAGGTCAGGAGGTCGCTGTCCTGAAATGGGAGAGGGGCGGGGTCAGATTCAACCTCAGGTAATATAAGTGATGAATGACAGAGGGGCTGAGCGCTTTAAAGCACGCATGCATAATTAAACAGGGACAACAAAGAAACTGTTTCACAGACACGAGAGAGGGAGGAAAGACACACATTTATAAAAGATGGAGGATGCACATGTGCTCATTGTTCATTTGCTGTGATAATATATGTTGCCGTTTATAAAAAAAAAACAGACCTGTTATTATCTAACGGCAAATTTACACCATGTCCAAAATGCTGATAAATCACCACATCAGTTGGCAGAAAAAATGTGCATAGTTGCGGAGGGAGATCTAGTAAGAATAATTCAATTCATCTTATGTGATTTTACAATGTAGATATTGTCAAAGCAGCTTAACAGAAGTTCTAGTAAATTGAAACCGTGTCAGTCCAGTTTTCAGAGTTGAAGTTCAGTTTAGTTCAGTTCAGTGTGGTTTATTTTCACTGCTAAAAGTCCAAACACTAAAGAGGAAATCCATTGATGCACAGCTCCACAAGTCCCAATCCAAGTAAGCCGTGACGACAGTGGTGAGGAACAGACTTCACCAATTAATGAAAGTGAAGGATAAAAACCCTCCATTTCTCCTCTGACCAAACTTCCTATGCAAAGCTGCAGTCTATGCACCAGAGGCTGAAGAACGCTGGACGTCCTTCATAACAAGTTGCTTACATGTTCCTACAAATAATTACTTACTAATTACTAAATAATTTTTCATATATATATATATATATATATATATATATATATATATATATATATATATATATATATATATATATATATATATATATATATATATATATATATATATATATATATGTTATGTCATGTTTTTTGAAATGGTACATCTCAAGGGGTTTATCCCAATGAATAAATATCAATTGATATCAAGTTGATAGCACGTATCTTTTATATATATATATATATATATATATATATATATATATATATATATATATATATATATATATATATATATATATATATTTAGGGGTTTTCACCTTTATCGATAGGACAGTGGAGTTTTACAAACAGAAAAGTGTGAGGAGCAGAGACAGGGGGAGGATCGGCAAAGGACCTCGAGCCGGGAATCGAACTGGGGTCGCCGCGAGTACCTGGGTGTTATATGTCGACTCACTTACCACTAGGCTATTGGCATGGGCGATAGCATGTTACTCAAAGAATTTCATATGTTGCAAATTGTTAGTATCATGTTTCAGCAATTATTCGATTTTTTTTAATTAATTTGAACATTTAGTTAAAACTTCACGTGCAGCTCTCTACTGTTAACCACAATATTTGAAATGAAAGCAAAACTTTTTTCGAATTTAATAAGCTACAAAATTTTAATAAGCTACAAAAGACTGGTAACTAACTAACTAACTAACTAACTAACTAACTAACTAACTAACTAACTAACTAAATAGGAAGTGTGAAAATCAGCATTTTTCCAGGCTCCTGTGTGTAGTTTCAGGCATTTCACATTTATAGCGATGAATAGGTTGTTTTCATTGCCCTTTAATCTAAACAAAAACTTATGAGCCTAAGAAAAATGTTTATTAAAAAAAAAAAAAAAACAGGTTGCACTTGGAGGTTTTTGCATCTGAACTGTTCATATATGATCATCGAAAGACATTTCAGAGCAAATACAAGCATAAGCAATACTTTATACCGCAAAAGATATATTTAAATAATATATAAATAATAGTTTATGATTTTTATTACTATATCCCAGCCCTACAATCTTTTCAAGATCTTATCAAAATAAAAATGTTGCACTTCAAATTATTCAGTATAATAACTGGACATTTAAGAAGCCCTCCAGTTAATATTCTCCTGCTAAAAAGTAATGATGTTTTACAGTGCTTAAAGTTGAAGTTAAAGTTTATTTATTTTTCCACAACAAAGGGACCGTGTACATTAATAAGTGTTCACCAAGAACGTAAATGTACCCAAATTAGTCCAAAGACCAAAGTTTTCATTGGCGGTGCCTTTGCCAGATGTTAAAGGCCTATAGTATACAATACAAATACAAATTCAAAATAAAAACAATACTCAAATAAACAACAGAGAACAACCACAACAACAACATCAAAAAGCCTAGTGTTCACAATGATGATTATTGAGAAGCCATTTCTTTAAACTATACATAAATACTCATTCTTTGCTTTAAAAAAAAAAAAACAAGCTTGAACAAAGAATGGTTTTCTTAATGTAATAATACAATCAGAGGTGCGTTACCCAAACAACAATGTAGCTCACAGCTGAACTGTCATAGTACGATGCATCGTTTGGGAAAAGAACGATGTAGTGACGAGTGTTTCCCAAAACCCAGTTTCTCTGTTGCAGATCCACGTTAGTTAAAACGTAAAACATCCACAATGTTGCTCTAAACGGGGTGGTAACAACTTATTCAGAGAATTACCATTCCAATTTATATTGTTTAACATGTACACGCATTAAAAAAAAATCCAATATTAGTTTTGGTAAAAACATGCACTCGCTTTCCAGATTAATTAAAATATATGGAAATGGTTCCTATGTTTCCTTTAAAAATATTATTGAGAACATTACATATTCTATTCTAAAACATAAAAACACGAACAAAAGTGTACTCTAAAACATGCACTATAATATCATATATAAGTCATATAAATAAATAAATAAATAAATAAATAATAAGGCTATTTATTAAGAAATGAAAATTAATATTTTTTGTTTATTAGGAAATGAAAAAAATCATACTTTAATAATAATAATAATAATAACAATAATAATATTACTGATGATGATGAAGATGATTATTATTAAGTAGGATTTTGTTTACTTATTTTTTATTTTTTTTAAAATTGACTTTTACAATTTGACACATGCAAACCACTGAAGAAGTGTTCTAACCAACAGGTCCATGTCATATACAGTACAGATACTTAATAAATAACTTACTATAAATTAAAAGCATTAACATATGCTATGTTTTTTTGTTTTCACAAGCTTTGGAGACATAACATGAATTCTTTTAAATAATAGGTCACCTATTGCTTTCGTCATGATCTACGGCTGTGTTCCAAATGACATTAATGTTTTCAAAGTGCACTTCGAAGGGAGATAAATTGTAAACATGAAGATCACTGAAATGGAACTGTAAAAATACTTTGAAAGCAAATTATACCTAAGATAGATGACTTTAATATATATATATATATATATTTAAATACTTCCAATGTTTAAATGTTATAAACAAATAGGGCATGGGGGGATAGCTGGGAATAGAACATAGCTTTGTTGTAAAGATGGATTTGGAAAAGGCCAAATCAACAAACTATGTTTGTAACGTTGTAACTTGCGACTTAAGTTGGCTAACAATGCTTTTCAGAAACACACCCCAGATCTAGAGTCACTCTGTTTGCCATCTAAAAAATGCATCTAAAATTTTAAGGGGTTGTTTAGACCAACTTATCAGACAACAATTCGTATGACAGAGGATTATAGAATTTAAATACATTTTTGCAGCCTTATTTGATTTAATAAACTAATAAACTACATTTCTAATATACCTAAAATTAGCTATATTCAATATATAAAGGGGTAGTTCATACAAAAACAACAAAAATACAAAATAGTCTTGGTCTTGTTTCTAACCCAAACATCAAAAAAAATCTGAAATCAAGAAGCATTTTATAGACAAGTAAAAATATAGTTTGATTTTTAGAAAAAATTGAAAAAGTAAGTGGATTTTTCCTTAAAAAGCCAAACAATATGTCAATGGGCGAAGTAAAATAATCTTTAAAAAATGGTTTAAATCAATTTTGCTTTAAAAAAACATTTAGCAAGCTTTTTTTGTTTTTACAATGTAGACTTTATTATATCCATACACGTCATTTTGTGACAAAAAGTTCCTCATACACTCACGGACATGAATAAGTCAGATGTAATGGATTCTGTCAATCCACACAGCTCTCCGTCAGGATGAGATGAACGACACTTGTCAAAAAAGAAAACTTATATCATTTTCTATGCTTATTAGAGAGCAACTCGTCCTTGACCTCTGTCTGGCTAATGGAGCCATTCGTCCCCTTTATCATCAGCAGGCATTATCATTATCCGCGTCACTATCTGTCATTGAGTAGGGTGTGTGTTGGTGTGTGTTCGGGAAGGGGGTCGATACAGTCCGTCCTGTCTCATATTTAATCACAGGCACAGTATGAGACAGACAGCCACAGCCCGCGGCCATGCATGAGAGGACAACCCCATCAAAACACCTCCATCAATGACACACACACAGACAGACAGTTGCAGAAATTGCACAACCACTTCATATGCTTTCCTCTTGGGCACAAAAAATGGGTATGGAGTTAATATGGTTCTCTATTTTCTAAAAGTACACTGTAAATGCTTTTTGATAGATTTATTTACTTTTTTAAATCAAATGAACTTTTCTAGTCATCTCAACTTACAGCAGGGAAAATAAGTATTGAACACGTCACATTTTTTTTCCTGGTAATAATAATTTCAAAGAAGCTGTTGTAATGGAATTAAACCAGATTTTGGTAAAATCCCAAGCAATAGAAACATAAAAATAAAACAAAACAACAAAAATCTGAAAAATTTGTTGTGTGTAATAACAAAGGAATGACACAAGGAGAAAGAACTGAACTACTAAAATGTAATTAATACTTTATATTAAAGGCTTTTTGGTGAAGGCGTTTAAAGGCATGAGAGTTTTTCACAGACTTCAACAGAGCGTCTGTTAAAATAAATCTGATGCTTATTTTGTATTTTCTATCAGATTTAAGTCAGGTGAATGACTGGACCATTCTACAGCTTGATTTTCTTTCTCTGAAAGCATTTGAGAGTTTCCTTGGCTGTGTTTTGGATCATTGTCCTGCTGAAATTTCCACTTTGGCTTCATCTTCATCATCCTGATAATTTAGATGTTAGACTGAAGCAGCCGATATTAATTTACACTGAGGAAGGGCAGAGGGTTGCTGAAGAACTACTGAGAGAATTCAGCTGCTGTCTGGGCTTTCACTGCTTTTCCACACCTCCCTTTCTTCATGTGTTCAATACTTTTTACCTGCATTGTTTCATTTTTATCACACAGAACTTCATTTGTAAACTAATTAGATTTGTTTTCTTTGCATATATTTTTTTGGTTGTTATCAACATGTGGTCAAAATTTCAAGTCAACGGCCCCTTTATAAATATGCTTTCTGAGAAAAATGATGACGTGTTCAATACTTATTATCCCTGCTGTATGTCAATTAAACTGACTAAAATATAAAGTTAAACTTTGTATAACTTAAAAACAAAATTACCTAAAATCTTATTAACTTATTAAAATAAGCTAAAGAAACATGAAAATATTCATTGCTTTGACTTTTTGTCATTGATTTTGTAACATTGATCGATGGCAGAATAATTGTATCTTTATGTTTTGTGCAAATTAGCGACACAACTGTATACATCCTCTAAATTTTCAGATCTTATGATTCCATTCAACGCCAACACTGCTCAATGTGCAGCTTTTTGCTGATGACAGCAAAATGCTCAACCACTACTATGAGAAGTGTTGTCACGATTACTGGTTTTAAGGTTAACTATGGTAAATTTTCTGATGGTTGCAATTACCATTTCAAATGTTCATTATTAGTTAAACTGTGATTTAATATACTTTTAATATATATATGGATTTTTTATGATATAATAGATCAGGGGTGTCCAAACTCAGTCCTGAAGGGCTGGTGTCCTGGAAATCTTAGCTCCATCCCTAATCAAACACACCTGAACCAACTAAACAAGCTCTTACTAGATATACTAGAATCTTCCTGGCAGGTGTGTTGAAGTAAGTTGGAGCTAAACTAAGCAGAACCTATAGGACCGGGTTTAGACACCCCTGTAAATGCACTGTAAAAGACATATGATAGACATTGATGGATAGACACACGAACAAAGACAATAGGCCCTATCATACACTAGGCATGGTAGGTTTTCAAAGTATACCACGGTTTGGAAAAGTCAAGGTTTTAAAACTGTCAAAAGGTTCTTCAATACTTGTATGTTTCTTTTTATCTACTTTTTTTTTTTTTTAGGACAACAGTATCTCCAGCAGAAATATGGCATTTTAAATTGTAAAAAAATCTGTTTTTAAAATGTTTTGGCAACAGACAAACAGACAGACAGACAGATAGACGCATTGTAAGACAGACAGATTAACATGATATACACATTGAGAGACAGACAGATGATACACTGTAATAGACAGTGAGAGAGATGTGATACAAATTGCTAGTCGACAGACACTCGGACAAAGATATACAAATAGGCACATTATAAGACAGACAGATAGATAGATATAGACAAAGCATGACAGACAGGCAGAAAAATATGATGGACTCATTGAGAGTCACACAGATGATATCCTATCATACACAGAGTGAGAGAGATGTGATAGACATTGCTAGTAGACAGACACACGGACAAAGATATACAGACAGATACATAAGACGGATAGATATGACAGACATATTGAGAGACAGACGGATGATACAACAGACAGATAGACAGACAGACAGCGTGAGATGGACAGATATGTATGAGACACATAGAAGGACAGACATATATGACAGACACATTAAGAGACAGACAGATGATATAATAGACACTGTGAGACAGGAAGCCAGACAAATGATAGACACTAGATAGACAGACACATGAACGGAGACAAGCAGACATTTTGTAAGATAGACAAATAGATATAATAGACACTGAGACAGATAGACATAGCAAGACAGACAGTCATAGAGACAGACAGACACATGGCAAGACAGAGAGACATTTAGGTACAAACAAATTATAATAGACACTGTGAGACAGACAGCTAGACATGTGATAGAAAAATTGCACAGACACATTGTAAAACAGACAGATAGATATGATATACACAGCAAGACAAACAGACAGACCCATTGAAAGACAGACAGATGATATAGACACTGAGACAGACAGACAGACAGACAGAATGACAGACAAACACACATATGATAGACATTGCTAGTTGACAAAGACATTGAAAGACAGACCGATAGATATGATAGACAGATAGCAAAAAAGACAGACAGACAGCCATAGAGACAGACACACACATTGTAAGACAGACATATTGATATGATAGACACATAACAAAACAGATAGACAAATAATGGATATTGCCTGACAGTCAGACTAATTGCAGTATGTTATAACAGACACACTGTGACACAGACAGACAGATAAATATGATAGACATAACTAGACAGACAGACACATTGCTAGACAGACATTCAAATACAGTATGACAAACACTGCTAGACAGACAAATTCAAGCCACACTGCGAGAAGGACAAATATGACCAACACACTACACAAGAGACTAACAGAATCTAATGCCAGACTCTTCCCATCCAATCATAATAGATCTCACAGCAGGGGTGGCCAGTGCAGGCTGATATTATCATCATTATCTGTACGACAGCAGTGGGACAGTCAGACTTGGAGGTGTTGTGGCGGGACGTGTAAATGCAGGGCTATGAATAATGGCCCGTTATGAGAAGCAGGTGGCAGAGGGCCGGACTCCAGCATTAACCCGACAGATGGACACACAGCACTCCCTCACTGCTACATATGGACAGCAGGAGGACAAGAAGCTAATGGAGAAAACACACGCACACACACACACACACACACACACACACACACACACACACACACACACACACACACACACACACACACACACACACACGTAGATGTATAAACACATACAGAGACAGAAAAGGAAGGATCAATGCGCTTTCCGGACAGCAGATCTGTCTGAGGCGGCTCATGAATATTCATGCACCGAGTGTAAAGAGGTGAGGAGGTTTTGGGGGAAGGGCTGTCCCACCTGTGACAGCGCATGGAAATGGAGGAAGTGATGGAGCGTGACTGTGTGAGACATTGGAAACGAGTGAAAGGAAAAACATGACAATCAAGGTGGGAGAACACACAACTAAGCGCTTGGGCATTTAATGAACTGGACACTTTTTCGATTTCCATTTTTCTTTTGTTATTTTTCTTTTAAATTATTCTAGTCATGAGAAAAATAAAATGCCTTTTGTTTGAGGCATGAGCGAAAAAAAAAAATATATATATATATTTTTTTTCCACTCATGCCTCAAACAAACGCAATATATATATATATATATATATATATATATATATATATATATATATATATATATATATATATATATATATATAGTCATGAGAAAAATTAAATGCCTTTTGTATTTACATAATCAAATTTACCAAATCAGGTAAAGGCTGTAGGAAATACAACAGTTTGCATATGTGCCTCCCACTTGTTAAGGGTCCAAAAGTAATTAGACAACTGGCTTCTTAGCTGTTCCATGGCTAGATGTGTTATTCCCTCATTATCCCAATTACAATGAGCAGATAAAAGATCCAGAGTATCTCATCAGAGAAATGGCAAAAACATTAGGTGTGGCCAGAACAACTGTTTGGCACATTCTTAAAAAGAAAGAACGCACCGGTGAGCTCAGCAACACCAAAAGCCCTGGAAGACCATGGAAAACTACTGTGGTGGACGACCGAAGAATTCTTCCTTGCTGAGGAAAACACCCTTCAAAATAGTTGGCCAGATCAAGAACACTCTCCAGGAGGTGGGTGTACTGTATGTGTCAACAATCAAGAGAAGACTACAACAGGGTGAATACAGAGGGTTTACCACAAGATGTAAACCACTGATGAGCCCAAAAACAGGAAAGCCAGATTAGAGTTCTAAAAAAGCTTTCACAGTGTGGAACAACATACTATGGACAGATGAGATCAAGATCAACTTGATCAAGCAGCAAGATAAATTCTGAAGTGTTTCAGGCAATATTTTCTGTTTAGATTAACCCAGATCCTTAACTCAGAACTCACTGAACAGTGATTCACAGTGCAGATGGAGAATGGGCCAAAGCATACTGCAAAAGCAACCAAAAAGTTTTTGAAGGTAGAGAAGTGAAATGTTATGCAATGGCCAAGTCAATCACCTGACTTTAATCTGATTGAGCTTGCATTTTACTTGCTGAAGACAAAACTGCCCCAAGAACAAGCAGGAACTGAAGACAGTTGCTGTAGAGGCCTGGCAGAGCACCACCAGGAGTGAAAGAATGAAACCCAGCGTCTGTTGATGCCCTCAAATTAAAGCTGACAGTCTGCAGTTAAAGCACATCTTGTTCGTTGAATTTTTCAGATTCATTGCGTTGGTGTATAGAGACAAAAATGCTAGAATTGCGTCAATGTACAAATATTTATGCACCTAACAGTATATATAGATTTTTTTATTTTATTTTGTTATTATTATTATTATTTTATATTATTACAATTCAACAAACTAATTTAAATATAAATGTATTTTAAAATGTAATCAGTTCCTGTGATTCAAAGCTGAATTTTCAGCATCAAGCATAACGTAACCCTTTACAAATCATTATAATATAATAATGTTATGCACATAACACAAATCATAAGTGTTAAAAATCATCATCAGTGTTAAAAACAGATCAATGTGTGTGTTTTCTAGATTTGTTGATGGATGAAAAGTTAAATAAATTAAAAATCTTGATAAAAATCTATTGAGAATTTCATAAGCATAACTAGTTCAAAAACATTCAATTAATAGATCAACTATTATTATTTTTTCCAATTAAATAATAATATATATATATATATATATATATATATATATATATATATATATATATATATATATATATATATATATATATATATATATATATATATATATATTAAATACATAAATAAATTAAAATTAAAATGAAATAAAATAAAACTAAATAAAATAAAGCAAAATACCAAAACTTATTAGCACTTCTATTATTAGAAAGCAAAATGCAATGCAAACATTAAAATACTTAAAGGGCACATATGGTGAAAAATCTACTTTTTAAGCTGTTTGGACAGACGTGTGTAAGTATAGTGTAGAGAACGTCATATTAGGGAGATATACTGTACACACACAGTCCTTTTTTTTTTTTACAATTTAACAACATAAAAAGAGTGGACCAATTGGAGCGGATTTCAGAGCGACCGCAACTTGACATAGGAGTGCGGTTCCCCCGCCCACCCTTATTGATTGACAGGCACGTCACCATAGCCTTATTTTGTTGTTTCACATCCGCCATTTTCAGCATGTGAGTAAAAGCGATGTCACTAAAGGAACACCACAGCTCTATTTTTTAATGTAAGGCGCGTTGGGCTCACCACAAGATCAGCATTCACCACATGATCGCTCTAATTGGAATTATTGTTTGTACCTTTTGGTAGGTTTGCAAACATGTGTACTTTTCATTGCGTCTACCTTAAAATTCAGCCGTTTGCATTTCTCACGATCACAGAAGCTCGCTGTGATCTAGGTGCAGCCGGAAAAGTGCAAATGCGTTACCTCATATGTGCGTCTTTCCATTGGAAATAAAATAACAAACTGTCCTGCAGGTCGCACATCAGAAGCCGACGATTTGGGACACTTCATGTTTCTGTTGCGCTGTGTCGCGGCTCAGAGCGGCGCATCCGGTGCACCAGTCAGGGTTAATTCAGTGTGCGTGGTTATTAGTCTCGGTGTACAAGCTCGACACCTGAAACTAGCACACAGTTGGCAGTAAAACTATACAAAGACACAAATGATTTTGTACTCTCTGCTTGGTCTGTGTACGAGTCGTACATGTACGGCTGAATGATGATCCTCTCATGTAGCTTAGCTTCTCTCTGTCTGCCTGTCTGTTGCAAACACAGAGTGTGGGAGCTCTTGGCTCCGCCCCCTTATTATGATGGGTGGGAAGCCAAAACTACTTTTCATGTGAAGCAACACACCCCTAAAACAGCGAGCTGTGTACAAACCCCCCAACATGACACTTTTTAACACATTATAATAAAAATATCTGAACTGTGTTGAACTGAACCAAAACTGGCACACTCAGAAGAACCATAATATTACTGTCAAATCATACAAAAGGGGTAAACTATGTGCCCTTTAAAAACGCTGGCTGATTAAAACAATGTATTTCCAGCAATACTTTAAAAAAACAAAAACAAACAAAAAAAAACATAAAAGAGGCAATCTCAGTATTTCTCATTTAAAAATGCTTAGAATTCCCCCTTCCTTCTGGTATAATCTCAGCCTTTATTTTGTCCAATACAGCTTAGGACAACAAATGGATAAGATTAAGAGGCTAAATCTGACAAATCAGCAGCTCATGACACATAAACTGGATTTACTCAGTCTGCGCACATCTACGAGACTTCCTGTCCAGTCACCCTCCACCTTCTAAAAACCGATAAAAGCTTTGCAATTGTCTGAAGTCCTTTCCACACTTTCCACACTAATACGTTTTCATTTAAAAACACGTTGCTCTTCATTTTAGTCATGCATCCACACTGAGATGGCATATTTAGGGAACAAAAATATATCTTTTTGAATACATTGTCTTTAGTTGGATAAATCTGAAAATGCCATTTTTTCGTTGCTGTGTGGACTATGAAAACGGAGGCTTTTGAAAATGTGACTGCATTCATGTCATGACATTGAAATCAGATGCTTTGAATGCTGCCTGTTCTGAGAACTTTAGTAAAGATTAAAGATTAAAGTTTATAATGCCTTCAAAGGACATGGAATGCTTAATTTAAGCTGTTGTTCAGCGGTGGAAGCAGATGAGAGTTGCGACTTTTTGCTTCAATGTTTCATAGAGACAGAAAGTAAATTAACGCCAGGCTGATTCGACGCAAGTAAAGTCGTCTGATGTCTGTGCACATCCGCAGTACATGAACAAAAGTGTTTTTTCAGTCGTTTTAATGTGGATGACCATTTTTTTTGGGAAAGAATTGAAAATGATAGTGTAGACATGGAGCGTTTAGAATTTATCTGAATTAGTGTAGAAAACGTAGCCCGAGTCCAGAAGGAGTCATTCACAATCACACAGACTGAGAGCAGAATGTGCAAATTATACAACGAGTTTGTTTCACACCCATTACACATCAGGGGTTGAGTGTTTGTTTGTGTCCATGACCTGTCAGCACTTGTGGAGAGAAGCATATCATGAAATGGGTTGGAAATAAAACACAACCTCTTTCTGCCAATTTATGTGTTCTAAAAGTTTTTTCCCCTCTAAATCTAAATTTCTGGTTTCTGTTGTCCTAACACAAATCGAATAAGTTAACTTAACCGTTTTTACAAATTTAAGTGGATTAAACATAAAACTGTTAAGTTGTCCAACCAAAAATTTTACGAATTGTGTTGATTTAACTCATTTTAAAAAAGTAGTTTGAACAAGTAGCAGAAGTCATTTTTAAATGTAAGATAGGCTAAAGTTGCATAGTAATTAATCTAAATTAAGACTGGGGCAGTCTGTTAAAAGGCCATAAACAGTCCTGTTAAGCTGTAAAACAGGGTTAAGATCTCACTTACCTTTGAAAGACCTCCAACCTCCAGGTAGAAGCAGATAATGAAGACGTTCCAGGCGACCCACAGCGCCGTCCAAACTGTATACTGTCAAAAACACAGAAGATACATTACTTTCAAATAGCTTATGCTTTCAAAAATTATTGCGGAATTATGACGCAATGTTTTGCTCAAAAAATTTATTGTATTAAGTTTTTAGTCATATTTTATATAAATAACTTGGTCACACTTTACAATAAGGTTCATTAGTTAATGTTAATTAATGCATTTACTAACATGAACAAATAATGAACAGCATATCTACTACAGTATTTGTTCATGTTAGTTAACGTTAGTTAATGAAAATACAGTAGTTCATTATTAGTTCATGTTAACTCATGCTGCATTAACTAATGTTAACAAGCACAGACTTGAATGTTAATAATGCATTAGTAAATGTTCAATTAGGATAAATAAATGCTGTACATGTGTTGTTCATGATTAGTTCATGTTAGTAAATGCATTAACTAATGAACCTTATTGTAAAGTGTTACCAATAACTTTATGTTGTGTCTTTGGTTTAAAGAAATAAAAAGTCAAAATCTAACAACAAAAAAAGTTTCCTCTAGTAATTTTGCATGTATTAATGCAGTCAAATTGCATTTTTGAGTTTGATCAATGCTTTGACAGGTTTTGCTGTTGAAAAGTTTAGCGATGGGACTTTTTTGCTGACATTTCTGTCATCAAAAAGAAGAATTGTTAATTATTACAAACTATAGAACTGTAATTGTTATGGCAAAACATAGGCTTAGAACATACACGATTAATTGAAAAAAGATCGTAACCCCCACATCATCTTAATCCAGCATTTCTACAGTTCAGCCAAAATATATTTTCAAGTTCAGGAGAAGCATAAAGGAGGTTGCATAAGTCGATACATACGTTGCTTAGCAACACAGACACCTCTAAATGGTGTTAAAAGTGTCATATATTGTATTTATAAGGCATAATTCACCCAAAAATGTAATTTCTGTCTTCATGTAATGACGTTTTCGAGGCCACAAAATGACACCAGCTGACACACTGCTTTTTTACTACTGTGAAGTCCACTTTAGTGAACGGAAACTGCGTAGGCTGTGGATACCAGGTAATAAAGCTGTAAATGACGTTCAGTGTGTGGCAGACAGCAATCGTTTGGGAGCCGCGCGGGAAGTATGATTAGACAGCCATGACATAAACCGCACTCGGCAGTGAAAGTGAAACCAAAAGCGAGCAAATCATTTAAATGATCATATTAACATTTTAGAGCTATGATTTGATATGTTTTTTCGTTCATAGCGAACACAAAGTATATAAAGCCCATATAATGTTAAATGTAATGCAATTTGATGACAAATGTCTGATTTTACCAACTTTAACTAAAATGGTCTAAAAGATATGTCTCAAACACAATTATTCAACATCAGAACTATGAATATAGCTTTCTGATGTAACTTTGCAATATTGACCAGGACAATTTAAAGTCTGTTCAAGTCCACCATTCAAAGTCTATACAAAATTTAGCATTTTAAGCAACAGTATACCATCACATAGGCCTAATATTATTATTGTTGTTTTACCACATGTTTGAGAATACCAATAATATTAGGCTACTCATATTAACCTTTATTTTACATCAACAGAATTTTGATAAAATTGTGATCTTGATTTTGAGCAAAAAAATTGTGATTCTCATTTTAGCCAGAATTGTGCATCGTGCCCTACAACCTACCATCATAATTGGACAGTTCACAACAAACAAATGACTTAATAAAATTTCTGTCAACATTGACTATTTCATCATGAAAGCCAAAATTAAAGTTGGTAATGTAAGAAACTGTGAGATTCAGG
The DNA here is from genome assembly GCF_052040795.2 of Danio rerio. NCBI lineage: Eukaryota > Metazoa > Chordata > Actinopteri > Cypriniformes > Danionidae > Danio > Danio rerio. The sequence continues at coordinate 16,031,449 of NC_141043.1, forward strand.
CCTTTATTATTTTCCCGGATTTATTTATGCTTTTGAATTGCATTATGAGACCTTGAGCTTGCTTTCAACAATTTCGAAAAAGCTCGAAAAAGTGACTTTTATTGACATTTTTAATTAGTTTAAAGTGCTGAAAGGTCTGAGTTTATGTTGTATATTGTGGTACAAATGACTTTTCATATGTTATCCGTACATTTTCTGTTATGCATCAGACGTATTTTTCTATATTTTATAGAAAATATAGAAAGTGCTAAAATGTCAATTAAAGTCACTTTGTTAAACTGTAGAGCTGAAATATCAACATCAAAAGTCGACAGAGCAGAGATCAAGCTCCCATAATGCAATTCACAACCGTAAATAAACAAAAAAACAGAAACTATTAACAGAAATTAACAGATATTTTATACAGTGTACAATTAATTTTAGTGTTCAGTAGACCAAAAAGCGAAACAATTAAATTTATTAGAAGACACTTCTAGTAGGATTATTTTCACTCAAAACACCATTTAATTCTGTCTAATACTATCATCATACCCCTATACCACAACATCATATCACATGTTGTGCTGCCATGTGCCAAGCACCCATCCAGAACAAGTCAAAACTCAAGCTGTTCCAGAACTAGCATCAGAGCATTTGAAAATGCGATAAACAGAGGTCGAGTTCATCCTTCAGAAAAAAACACCCTCTATTCTCCAGATCTGTATCTTCCATTGCTCTGACTTCTTTTATGTTGGAACTGTGATTTGAACACCAATCCTTGTTGTTTTCCAACTCGTTTGTACTTTTGTTTACCTCTCACAAACGCAATCAATTAGGATTTTTAAGCGCTTATCAATCCCATTTAAATGTTAATCTGCATTAGCGCTTCACACTGAGGCTCCTGGCTATCAGACAGAGAAAAAGACTCATTTCTGTTACTATCAGGAAGCTGACGGTGTTCACAGGGAGTGGAAAGAGAATACAGAAGTTTATGCGTCACTGGAGTGAAAATGGATCTCAGGTTTGCCGTCGGTCCCTTTTCTGAAGAGCAGCTTGAGACGACTTTATAGAGCAATTTTCTCCAAACTGCAAAAGAGCTCTTTCTCGAGATGTGCTCCGCTGGGATTTCCTCCGCCGATATACAGAGATCAGAGGAGCACTTTGTCTGAGGATTTCTTCTATTTTGGAGAGTTTAACTGTGCTTCTCGCAAAGTTTCAAATGGAGCAGAGTTGCAAAAGTTTACACAAAAACAACCTCATTCCAAAGAATTACATCGGTGATACAATAACAAAGGATTCACTCGCCTAGAGAGAGAAGTCAACATTAATGGAGTGTTTTTTGATCTTATTTCTGCACTTTTTAAATTCCCTTAGTGCATAATGTTGCTGTTTGAACATCTGAAGATCTGCAAAGTTTACAAAGCAGTCCAGTGGGAGTTATTCTCTGTAAACTAAAACCTGTTTCTGAACTCGCTCGGATGCTTTGAATAGTCCTGAGTTTTCTTTTTAGAAATGTAAGCAACACAATGTCCTGAATATAAATAATTTGGCATAAAATGGGTTGAGCCTGGTTGAGCTTTTGTGCGTTAATAGGGTGTTGTACAATGTACAAATGATGCTGTTTAATGGATCTAATATTGTGATACAAATGATTTACCACATCTTTTTACATTTACACACACAACCGGCATTGTGTGAAACACTCACATAACCAAGAGCACATTTGAGAGTTGATGTCAAAGAATTTGTTAAAGAAAAAATTTTTTAATTTACTCATCATCAAGTGGTTTCAAAACTTTTATGAGATTTCTTTTCTGTTGTTGGACACAAAAAAAAAAAAAATACTACAGAAGGCAATGGCTACATATTTCTAGCTTTAGATTATCTTCTTATGTGTTCAACCAAAGAAAGAAAGTCAAGCAGGTTTGAAACAAGTGAAGGGTGAATATTTTCTCTCAGTTTTGGGTGAACTATCCCTTTAAAGGTGCTGTATGTACAATTTTGACTCTTTTAAAGCACAAAAATACCATAATGTGTTTGCAGATATTTAGGAAACATGTTAAGTAAAGATTCTTGTTTATCTGAAAAAAATGCTAAAGATAATCTGCTATGAAAATGTGCGTTACATGGCAGAACGTCTGTCTTTGTTTTGTCATTTAACCCGCTCAATGCCAGTTTAGCCAATTATATTTCAGCTACTCGTGTTACCTTAGTGAAAAACACCTTACTTCATTTATTTAGTCAGGAAGGCTCACAAAGAGTACCTCCGTGACAGAAGTATGATCTCCGGTGGACAATAGCAGACTCTGAAATCCGACACAGATTCAGAGTTCCACATGAGATGGTGTTTAATTAGCAAATTATATAAATATTACGAACTTAAAAATTAGGTGTGCAGGTTACATTGTAACCCTGTGTCCTAACAACATGCTACATGACGAGACTTGCAGTGATGAGCATTTGGCTGTTTGCACCAGACGAAACATGACAGAAATTTAAATACAGCATCAGAAGCACAGAATAGTGCACTTACTGCACTCCAATGAAATAGTAAGGTTTATGATCTATTTAACACATAATAAACTTCTTTACCATTATTAAATGCACATGTTGAATCACTGATCTGTGTTAAGTCACTTCTAATGTTCAATTTCAAACTTTTTATTTTATTTTTAAGATCTGCTGCTTCTTTCAGTAGTGTGGCACTAAATTCCATGTAAAATGGCATTCAAACTCACATTATTACCATTTAACACTGAATAAGATGTACCTGAGGTAATCATTGCCAGATTATAATGCTGTTCAGCTGCAAGAAATAGAAGCTGTTTCTAAAATATAAATATCAAGTGTTGGTTAGGACAAAAACTCATTTTAAAATGGAAAATATTCCTTTTATTGCGTGCTGTTGCTTTTATTTAGAACACGACTCAAATCAGCTTTTAGGCTTGACAGTCAGGCAAACTGCTGCTGGTGTCCTCAATCTGGCAACCTGTGCTTTCGTTTGTTTTGAAGCAGGTGTGCAATACCTAGTTCAACCACTGGGTGTCAAACTTACAAACTTCACATTGACATGTAATACCTAGGGCCCACTCACACTATGCTATATGTGAACCGTGCCCTGGCCCATTCCCGAATCGTTTCAAAAGTAATTGCTCTGAATCAGCCTCAGGCACGCGGTTCAGTTGGGCTTTGGTGCAGTACGCTTGTGTGTGAGCCCAAAACTGAAAGCAAAATGTGACTTTTAAGTTGCTGTTTCATTTGGATTTATTAATCATTCTTACTGTTGAATGAATGCAAACTGTTGTAGTTTATTAAGATGCAAACCCCTCATTGCACAAAAGCTGCACCTTCAGCAAATCTCCTAATTCCTGCAGCACAAGGACTTTATGATTGTTTATGAGCGTCAAAAGTGGCGGATCTGTTCGCAAAATATTTGACTGCGTGTCACTGCATCCCAAACAACTTAAACGATATAACTGAAGAAATCTCTACTGTGTTGACGGAAAGTGCTTACTGAACAGCGTATCATTGATGACGTAAGCGTGCCCAGGCCAGAATGTATTGTGAGTGCGGGCCGTTGGAGAAGACGGGAGGGGGGAAAAGCATTTGCTTTACATAGTGTGATTATGCCTTTAGTGTCATCAGTCCATATTTCTATGTGTGCACTTTCCAAAACAGTATATGAGGAGTTAAAATTAAAAAACATTTAGCATTATATTGTCAACAATTTTTCGTGAGGTCCAGCATTCTCCAACCTCCGGCGCTTAGACTCCAGCTCTGAACAAGATGGTTGCCACAGGAGAAATGGTCGTGCCCAACTGAGCCTGGTTTCTCTTGAGGTTTTTTAATTCTTCAATTTCGCCAATTGGTGAAGTTTTTTCTCTTTGCCGCTGTTGCCACTAGCTTGAATGGTTCAGGATCTGTAGATTGCTCTTCAGTGTTTGGACTCTCAGTAGTGATTATAAACCACACTAAACCAAGCTAAACTGAACTGAACTTAAACTCTGAAAACTGAACTGACACAGTTTCAATTTTCTATGATATTCTATGTGAAGCTGCTTTGACACAATTTATGTTGTATAAGCGCTATGCAAATAAAGGTGAATTGGAAAAATTTAAATATTGTCCAGAAAGCAGTCACCACCATCTTAGAATACCATCCCTTTGAGGTCCAATTTATAATTTTGATCAGAAATAATGTAAATTAGACAGTAGCCCTATATAAACACTTCACAAACATTCTTTAATTTCCAAAATGAATCCTCATCCCACTTAAGTTTACAATGATAATAAAGCTTGTTAACAATTTTTAAATGATTTATAAAGGAATTATAATGCTTTGTTTTGTTATTTCATCTTCATGGATATTAACAATTACTGTATATTTCTGTTCGTTCACATCACATCCCTTTGTGCCCCCTAGCATAATAGTCTCAAACTGCTGTTGTACAACAAAAAAACTCAAATAAATTCTTAGTCCCTTTATGCCATCAAGGCAACATACGTGAAAGTAATGGTCAAATAAACAATCACACACTGTCTTTTAGCTAAACTCTACAACAATTGGTTTCAATTTAAGAGAAAGAATGACAAATATAAGTCTAAAATCTTAGTGGAGCTAATTAGAAATAACATTCATCATGTATGTCAAGCATGCATATATGATTTAAAATAAAACTAATGACATGCAGAAATTGTGCAAGCAAAAATGGAGCCTTTCTACAAGTCCTGCCTGCTTGATAGAGCGCGCACGTCAGTTTCTGGAAATAAAAACTCAAATCAAAGTTTGTAATGTGATTTTCCTCATAGCTGGTTGGTCGCTTCATGGCTTATAATGACTTCTTTAAGATCCCTATGGGAAAAGTGAAAGAGAAAATTACCTCCGCACTCAACATTGCTATAAAATGTGGACGGGTAGAAATATGCTTTAAAATGCAAGACACAGTACGTGATTTAAAAAGCAACTAATATTCTGAAAAATACATAATAAGTGCTTTAACAACAAAAGGAACTTCACACTTCTCCAAAGCCCTCAGGTTTAGTCTCCTCAGAGGGCTGTTACTGCAATATCAACTCAATTTTAAATGCAATATTAAACCTGGATACTGTATCCAGTATGACTCAAGAATAAATAAACAAGTTAGCAAGAGCGAGGCTTCCCTCAGAACATAATGCCAGTTCACTCTTATATGGTGACTGGTGTAATTTTAACCTGTTGTGAAGGAAAATGAGCATCTATGACTCAACAAAAAAACACAAGCCTGAGCAATCCTCCACATCATTCCCACGAGTCTCAAAACCACCAGGCTTGTATGCCGTTCGTCTGTCTTCAACACTTTTCTCAGGGCTTTGTTCTATTCTCGGCTCCTCAACTTTCTGACACTTTGGTTCACTTGACAGTTCCAGTTGCTGTGCGAATGTTTTGTGTTTGGAATTAAATTATCACATTTGAGCGCAATTAGATGTGTAAATAATATGCAGTAGTAATTCAGTGTTAATTAGTTTTTTTTTTTTTTTTTTTGCTGTGTACTTCAATTAAAAGGCTTTAGTGTTTTATGCTAATTAGAAGCAAGTAAAATTATTTAAAACATGTTTACAGAAATACATTTTGTGGTTTGTGATATATGTTTTAGGCTATTCTTGTTGCTAAAATAGTATATTACAGATGCAGAAACATTAAGATCTTGAGTTTGATTCACAGATAATGCAAAAAGAGATCGAATATGTGCTTATGTAAAACATACAACTTATGTTTTATACTGTTTTTTCCAAAATCATCAGTTTAAACTAGGCATGGGACATAACCGTTTTTAAGGTATAGCGCTGTTTGAAAAAGTCAAGGTTTTAAAACCGCCAAAAATTTCTGTAATATCATTTCTAAGGTTGTGTTAATTTTTATTTACATTTTTTAGGATCTCCAGCAGAAAAAATATCCAAACAATGTCAACAAAAGTCATCAGAAGTTAATGATTCGTTTTAATTATTTAGCCTGACATGTTTACTGCTCCAAAATTTTTTTAAATCTTTGACAAGATAAATATATATTGTTTATATAAATTATAAATATATAAGACATTTTTAAAGAATATATTTTAGAAGTAATCACAATACAGTGATACCGTGAAAACGTGATTTTTTTATTCAATGTTATCATACTGTCAGAATCTTGTACTGGTCCATGCCTAGTTTAAACAACACTCATCCATCATATACAGCAATTAACATAATTAGAAAACAGTTACCTAAATTTACAGGACACTATTTAGTCCTACAGTATTTGAAGTGATCCAAACAGACGTTTTAATTTCATAATAAAAAATAAAAATATAATAATAATAACAATAGTATGCATTTTATGAGCTTTGAAAATGAATACTGATCAAAATCTGAAAACACTTAAGATGAACTTGCTGGTAATTTTATTCATTATCTGACAAACTTTGTTAAACTGGCAGCCATACTTTACAGTTCTCTCTGGCTTTTAGTGCTGCGATCAGAAGGTTGTCCAGATGGAGGTCAATAAAAAGCAATAAAAGAGAAGTTAGTCCCTAACTCACTCAAGTACCCCAAAAAGGATGGTCATCCTTGAAACGAGCACATGAAAGGACAATATAATGTGAAGAATCTCTGCAGTTTATCAATTCAACACTGCAGCTTAAATTGTCCACTGGGTAAAGAAAATTGTGGCCAAAATCTGATTATTATTTTTGCTTTTATCCACATGTGGCTTTTATTTTTCTCATGACAGCACAGGAGCAGCAACATGGAATCTGACCTTTTTAAAGGGTCACGAAACACCAAAACATATTTTTTGAGATGTTGACAGCCATATTTATGTCCCACCTTGCTAAAAACACTATTAGGAAACAGAATTCTCTAAAATGTGAAAATTATTTATTATTTTTCTAGTAAATTCGTTTTTCTGGTTTGAAAAAAAAAATCAGAAGCCACGTCATGGCGATTAGATCCTTCTGTAAATTCCAGCATGTAGATGGCTGTCTGAACCGGCAAGTACAACATGACGTCTTTGAGTTTTCATCATTAATTTAAGAAAAAGACTTAGTTCGCACTCTATTGTAAATGAGGTGCAACTTTATTATGCATGATAGCTTTGGAGACTGCTTTTATCTCTTACAGTGTTTAGTGGCAGAGAGATGCCACACTGTGTTGCCAACCATAATTAAAACAAGTGGAAGAAAAAGATTTGTTTCTAAATGTGTGGCAACGAAGGTTTTGTTTTCAATTCCCCGCAGCTGGACTCACATGTGGATTACAGTGGTCTGCTAACATGCGACAAAAATACATTTGTAAAGAAAATTTTTACCTGAGACCTTTTCGCATCTGGAAATGGTGAAATCCAGATTTGCCACTGGTTTTCTTTTAAAAAGTTTCAGGGCCCTTTATTTTTTAACTGTGCCACTGTCGTAAGTGGTATTAGAACATCACGATCTGGCAAATAGCTTATAGATTTCAGAAATGTAAATACATATTAGTACTAGCAAAACAACTATTAATAGCTTGTAAAACGCACACTGGAGTGGAAATGTATTATGTATTAAAAGGAGCTGAAACAACACAATTTGAAAGTTTTTTTTGGGACATCTTAATTGTATTATATTCAGTCCACTTAAATTTGTAAAAACTATTACGTTAACTTAAACGATTTGTGTTCTTAATCAATGTTGAACCCAGCTTTTTTACATCGTACATAGCTTAATTTTTACTGGTCACGCTTTTTGGTCTTTTTGAAATATACGAAACTAATAACATGAGCTCATCTGGGTACTTTGAATTATCCAGACTGTCAGTGAATTTATTCACATCCATGTATTTATTTGGTTGTTTGACAGTTTTCGCCACAGTGTACAAAATGCTGGGTTTCACACAATCAATTTGCGTTGGGACAAACTGAAGGAATTAGTTCGCTTAGTAGTTTTTACAACTTTAAGTGGATTAAATATAAAACAATTAAGATGTCCCAACAAAATCTCAAGAATTGTGTTGTTTCAGCTCATTTTAAATAAATAGTTTGAATAAGCAAGATTTTTTTTTTTTTTTGAGGCCATCAGGTTACTGAATAACATGTAGGTTAGTGCACACTCCATTAAGCCATTTTTGCTTCTGTCAGCTTTGCCTATAATTAAAGAATGAATTAATTACTTCAGCTCAGAACAATGTTTTGTGAAACATAAACACAGAATAAAGCCATTTAGTCTTCCTCCACTTATACTAGGCATGTCGATAAGCCTGTACACATTTTGTACATAACTAGAACGTTTACACTGTGTGTACTTTTCTTTTGCACATGCAGGTCCGTTTTAGGACTATGATCACAATTGAAATCTAATTTTGACCACATTTAACACAACAAAGCAAACCTGAGCAAAAATCATATTTAAAGGCCAAGCATCACATGAATATGGCTGTTCTACGGATATGTTTATCGGAAGCTCCCTTGGCAACATATGATCCCTTCCCTAAATTCAAACAATCGGCCAGCAATGTCCATGAAGGAAAATGAACCTCATTCACATAGCAAAACAGGCAAAGCAGTTTCTGAAAGCTAAAAATATTGAAATAATGTAATGGCAGCCCAGAGTCCTGATACTAACCTGATTGAAAATATCGGAAAAATCCTTGTTGACAAAGTCATAGCTATAAATAACCACTAAATTAAATGAACTGCTTTGTTTTGTGTTTTCTACTTCTTTTTTACTTAAGTGTCTTATTTAAAAAAAAAAAAAAAAACAGAATAAAAAGCAACAACAAACATGTTCTGCTAGAATGGTATGGCCACAACTAAATTAGTAAATATAAATATATAACATTGTATATTGAATATATATAATGTTGATTTGTTATATATATGTTATATATGTTATATATATATATCAAATCAACATTACATTATTTCAGAGGGAAGAAAAACATTGTTCTCTAATTTTGACCTCTGCTGTATTTTATGTAATGCACTTTTTCAAACATAGGGGTATTATGTAATCTAAAAACTACTGATTATTAAAAATTCCTAAAATAGCTTGCGCCGCATCTCATCAGCTAAAATAAAGTCTTGATAATCCTGTTGAACTTGATGTGAAGCTGCATCATGGACTGACCCAGAGAGGAACTGAGGGAAGCTGGACTCCCTAATCATTTAATTCATGGTAATTAGTTGCAGATTTAGGGGATTAAAATGCCATACAATGTGTCAAAGTATAAGGCCCGTCCAGTGTCTGTGCCAGAGTCCATTATCAGCAAAGCGTTCAGTTCTGCTTCAGAGGCCTGCGGTCTTTGATCAACAGTAAGCAGATTTGCATGAGCCACAAACATTATTTGCATATAAGCATTTCTTTAAAACTGTCCATTATAAAAAGGAATATAAAACGGAATTTAAACAGATTTTTAGCTTGCGTGGTTGGAAATAATTTACAAAGCACATTAAAAACATCATTCATTCATTCTCTTGTCGGCTTAGTCCCTTTATTAATCCGGGTTCCCCACAGCGGAATTAACCGCCAACTTATCCAGCAATTTTTTACGCAGCAGATGCCCTTCCAGCCGCAACCCATCTCTGGGAAACATCCACAGACACATTCACACACACACACTCATACACTACGGACAATTTAGCCTACCCAATTCACCTGTACCACATGTCTTTGGACTATGGGGGAAACCGGAGCACCCAGAGGAAACCCATGCAAAGGCAGGGAGAACATGCAAACTCCACACAGAAACGCCAACTGAGCCAAGGTTCGACCCAGCGACCTTCTTGCTGTGAGGCGACAGCACTATCCACTGCGCCACTGCCTCGCCACATCAAAAACTTGTCTAGGCCATATAAGAAAATAATATTAATTTTATATTTAATAATATATTTCATATTTTGATGAAAACAAAATCTAGCATTTCTTTATCTTTTTGTAAATTTACAATAAAGACACAATAAAATAAATGTACTACATTTTGTTTTTATGACAATTGTTATTAGCTTAAATAATAATAATAATAATAATAATAATAATAATAATAAAACTTTGCTTTTATAACTAAAATCCCTTAAATTCATGCAAATTAACTGCATTCATATGACATTCTTTTTTTATTATGAAATGTAAATGACAACTGACAATTAATATAATACGAAGCATCACTTTCAGACAGAAACCTTGTTAGTTTTTTCAAGGGGAAATTATGTACCAGACATACATATTAATTTATCTGCCATGAAACTCTTTGTGCATTATTGTTATTAATAATTAAACAGAAAAAAATGGTAAAACACATCCAATTGAATCCTTTATTAATAATATATTTTTATCATTATTGATAGTATTAGTCAAATTAACCTCTTGAAGTCAAGTGCTATTTTGGGGTTTCCGCCTGGATTTTGCCTACCCTAAAACCACATGTAGAGGTGTAAATGCAAAAGTTGGTATCATTTTAAAGAAAACCCTTTGAAATTTTTGACACTGTTGAAAGTAATTAAAATAACTGTATATGTTGTCTATGTATATAAAAAAAAAAACCTCTAAAATTTTTTGCAAACTCAAATTTGTTCTGTGTAGTCTATGTTGCTGTAATTAATTTTGGTGGTTCGTGCACATATCAGTTATCATAGGAAAAAAAAAAATGTCTCCATCATAATCTATGCCAAAGTTATTCTATTGCAACTGATGAGAGAACGGAACCACTTATAGGGGTATTGGGTCAGTATGAACCTTTAAAATTTAAATAATGTGGAAGTAAATGATGTCACGAACCCGGTACCGGGTACCAGAGTTTATCGTAACAGAACTATTGAACTATATTCCTAATAAAGTTAACAATTTGTTTCTATAATAATAATAATAATAATAATAATAATAGTTATTATTATTATTATTATTTTTATTATTGATCAAATCTAAAACATTTAACCATGGAGGTTTCATTTTGGCACAAACCTTAACAAAACCTCTGGAAAGGTGTTTGGCACATTTATTGTCAAACACATGCTACAAGCTACTTGTACTCTCGCTATACTTGCAAAGACCTAGTACATCAGATTCTTAAACCATGATCTGAGCCACTCTAATTTGCGAATAAATCATCATATTTGCTCGTATATAGACACATGAATATTTTGCGTGTCAAATTCATGTAATCGCATGGGAATTTCGCCTCACAATAGATGCGGATTTGCGTCATCAGCAAGGCTTCTGTCTGCCTTAGCTTCATAGCTAAATGGTTAACATAGTTTTTAATTGAGAGAGTAGCTGTGCTTTATAAGCTTTAGGAAGGCTGAAAAACAGCATAGATTCGTTCGGCGCCTCTGTCTTGAGTCCACTAGATCCTTTCAGAAGTGCACCCAGTTCTGTGACTTTATCAACTCCTCCAGAAACTATACCTGGATGATGGAGGCTTTTAGCGGTAATCAGACTGAGCCAAGCCCAGTTTGAGAAGCTGTTGTCCAGTGTCAGTAAGAGGATTTCACCTCAGGACACTAACAACAGGTACTACGTCATAATCAAACCCAAACTAGAGCAAGCTCCTGGTTAACGCAGAGCGAATGTGTTTTATAGTTCAGAATTTAAACATACAAACTCTTAAGTCGCACCACTCCATTATGCGAATCATGCTGCAGGATGTCTATTCGCATCTTTGCATTGACTTAACATGTAAATTACTCGCACTTGACATTTCACCCATGTCTAGTGTGAACGCACCATGAGACACAGATAATACTTTTATCATGAGTTTTTCACATCAAAGGATAGCGGTGCTGCGCATTAGATAAATTATTTATTTCATTAGAATGCAATCTTTTAGATATGATACCCCATTTCACATTCACAGTCATATTTTGAATTGACAAATAATGAACACTGGAGAACTGAATGGCTACTGTGAAATGGTCTTTTTCTTACATTTAGTGCTTGATAGGTGTTCATTTTAGGCCCTGCAAGCATGTGCCAAATGGAGTTTTTGTCCAGCATATTTCACATAAATAATGATTACTGTTCAGCTGGTGAGGTGGACGTATACATACAGTTGAAAACACATTTTCATGGACTGGTGGAAATATTTATGGACGGTAGATTTATGGTTTCTCAAGACTCTAGCCATCAACAAAACACAGTTTGACAACACGATATCAAACATAATTTAAAGGGCACCGATGATGCAAAATCAACTTTTGAAAGCTGTGTGTAGGTACAGTGTGTCCACATTCATATTGGAGTGATAAAAACACAAGTCTCTTTCTTGTAAAAATAGGACGCAAATCCCAATGATTTTGAGGCCCACCAAAACAAGATATACATGTATACTGTAAAAAAAAGCATACAATCACACAATTAATTCATGTTGTCCCAACAAAAATTCATTAAGTTAACCAAACAAAGAAAAAATTGATTGTCCCAATGACATCTCAAGAACTGTGTTGTTTCAGCTCATTTTAAATAAGCAGTTTTGAGGGTTTTCCCAGCCCACTAAATTGATTGAGAGGAGTGTATTAACAAGTCTCCGTAGTAACCCATATAAACATGTTAAAAAATTTGCAAAGAAACTGGGATTAAAAGATCTGTTCCAACTTTCTGTGATCATCTGCACCTTAAATCTGCATCTCCATTTTTAAAATGGAGCATGTTTGTAATAAAGAAAAGACAGTAAATAACCACAGCTGCATAGTGTCAGTACAACTGTAAACAAGAATGCTTCAAACACACAACAGGGGCTCTATTTTAACGATCTAGATACATAGTCTAAAGCGAATGGCGCAAATGCATTAAGGGAGTGTCCGAATGCACTTTTGCTACTTTAAAGATGGAAAAATACGCACTGTGTCCTGGAGCATGTAAAAAAGAGTTGTGCGTATTCTCTTAATGAGTTATGGGTGTGTTTTGAGGATAACGGAGTCTCATCTGCTTTAAGAGTAAGTTGCATCTCGCCATGGCACATTTGCTATTTACATGGTGGGTTTAATAAGAGGAAAAAACTGAACACTTCACTAGCAAAAAAAAAACAACAACAAAAAAAAAAACCAGTTAAACAGACCACCTATTAGTGCATTGCTGTACATCTTGAGTGAATAAAGCACTGTGTAAGAGTTTGGACCCGCAAAGGTGCATAATATTTGCGCTCTGCCCTGAACTTTAAAGGGCACCTATGGTGAAAAACATACAAACAAATGTGTATATATAGTGTATAGACCATCATATTGGGGTGATATAAACACACCCAGTCCTTTTTTTTCAATTTAACAACATAAAAACAGTGGACCAATTAGAGCTGTTTTCAGACCGACCGCAACTTCACAAAGGAGTGCGGTCCCCCCGCCCACCGAATTGATTGACAGCTCTGCGCATTAACATGTTCCGGTAGTCCCATGTATATGTCAACAAGACCAGGCAGACATACACAAAGCAACCGGGAATAAAAGGTCTGTTCTGTTTGCTAGGATCAGCAATCATCATCAAATGTGATTAAGAGTAAGTTTCACATGTTTAAAGTGTTTTAAAACAGTGCAAGTGTGTAATTAATCACAGCGATTTACTTAAGCTTTACTTCATCAGCACAGCCGCGTGTCAGAACAATTATAAAAGAAGACGCTTCAATCCCCGTTTGTGAAAGTTACATCAGGTTTAGTTTGTACACTAGCATAACAGATATCCACACAGCACTGGAGGTTAGCCAGTATCCCGACACATTTGAGTGCAAAAACAGTAGGCGGGCAGAACTCGCCTTAAAGGCACAGTACAACAAAACCACCCCCTGCTGGAAATCAGTATAAAACAGCATCTTGTAAAAGGTATAATGAAAAATCTGATGAGTGTTTTAAGCTGAAACTTTATATACACATTCTAGAGACGCAAAAGACTTGTATTACATCTGAAAAAATCTAGGTGCCCTTTAAACCAGCTTTTAGATGGTCAATGGTGCGGTCTATTTCAGCTCCTCAAAATAGCAGTGCACAAACAATGAGCCTTAAAGGTGCAGTAGGTGATTGTCTTTAGAAACATTTTTTGTAGTGCTGGTTGAAAGTCTCGTTACAGTCCAATAGTAATGATTAAAGTAAATGATACAAAATGTGTTAACATGTATTTTTCAGTATTCGAGGTGAGGCATAAAACTAATAATGTTCATCCAATTAAATATTGTTGGGCCGACATCTATAATAATTCCGACAAGTAGCTCAAACTGTCTGTCAGCAAATGCAGAATTTGGAATTCTGCGCATCTCTGTTCATGTATATCCACTATTCGCGCATCCCCGCCTGAATGAGCGCCTTGTGTTCAAAACACGGGCCAACGAGAAAATCACAGACGCTGTAAAATCAAATGCTAAATTGAAATTTTTGAAAACCCTGAATAAATATTGGAGTTACTTTTGCACACTGGAGGAAGGACGACATCATAGCTGAAGTATTACTGTTAGACATGTAGTTTTATGTTTTAAAATTATTTTAGTCAGGCTAAACTGATGTTAAATTATGATCTATAAAATCTCCCGGCGAAAGATTGATGTGACTATTTTCAGTGTCATAAGGGACCTTTTACAGCATCGATAATGTACATTTTTACTTAGCTTAACAACAAAACATCAGTGAATAGCACTATTCTGCCTAACCTGCTTTACTGAGCTGAAGTTGCTTTTATATTCACATTGGTTCATTTTTGAACAATGACAGCCTTCCTATACTGTTTACCATGCTACTCTAAATATTCGCTCCGAAATAGCATGTAAGTGTGGCTTAGTAATAAATGTAATTCCAGCACGCCGCTGACCAAACACTAACTAACTGTTACATTTCCAACTGGTGAATGACATGAACTAGTGGGTTGTCTGCTGCCGCAATTTCAGGGGGCGTGGCTTTTAATCACAGTCCCTCAACGCAGTCCAAAGATAATATGCTAAGCAGTTAGCATTTTTGGCAGATCACCTACTGCACCTTTAACACACCTCCTTCTCAGATCAGCACACTGATGAGTTCACAGGAGTCTCGGTTTTGGACATTACATCAGGTTATTTGCACAGTAGCACAATGGATGCCCATACAGCAGTGTATATTAACTGCAAGTAGATGTGCAAAAACAATACAAAGTTAAGCGTGTGTGTCTGTACTGCAAACTTTTTTTAATGCCATTTGTGTGTCATCGTTGCAGAAAGGCTTAAAAAAACTCCACCACGAATACATCAAACAATCCAACTTGGTATTTTGACTAATAAACTTAATTTCTGTCTGTCACTGACTGCTGTTTATCTGATGTTATACAGCAGGAGAAACAGGCATGTGGGAACATATGGGGAGCTCATTTGCATTTAAAAGGCACAGGCAACAAAACTACAATGTAATCTTACTCCAAAATTCAAATATTCACTAGGCACTTTACAGGCACATTTACCAGACTTATGTGTCATTTTGTAAAAGGGGTAAAACAGGAGTCCTTCAGAGGTCGCCATAGCCAAATGAATCACCAAATATTCCAGCATATGTTTTATGAAGCGGATGCCCTACCAGCTGCAACCCATTACTGGGAAACACTCATGCACTCTCACATTCACACACATACACTCATAAACTACGGCTAATTTAGCTTATTCAATTCACTCTTTGGATTGTGGAGGAAACCACAGCACCCATAGAAACCCACGCAAACACAGGGAGAACATGGAAACTCCACACAGAAACACCAACTGGCCCAGCCGGGCTCAAACCAGTGACATTCTTGCTGTGAGGTGATTGAGAATGAGTTTTTTTTTTCCTGTAAGTGTTGGGTGAGAGGTAGGGTGATAGGGTGAAATAGAGTTTGTACAGTATGAAACAATGGAGAACTTTGAAATGTCCCAACAATTCACACAAAAAAAGTGTGTGTGCGTTCTCACGGCTACTAATATGTGTGTGCCAATGGAGTTAAATGCAGAGGACGAATGCAGAGAATGGGTCACCATACTTGACAGCCTTGTCAGTCCTCCACTTTCACATGTATACGCAGGCACATATACATCAGGCAATAGTTGCATCACATTAAGTTCTCATCAAGTTCATTGCGGTCATCGAGTTATGGTCTGTTTTTCTGTCATGTGGCCGACATGTCATGTTATGTTATAAAAGGCAAAGTGCCATCAAAAGGCTATTAATAAATGATTGGACATGACTCAACAACAAATGCTAGACACTCTTCTGCAGTCCTCGTGTTCATTGAACTTTTGCATTTATACAGTAAGTCATCCTATGAAGTTTATTTTTTTAAATATATTTCCCAAATGATGTTTAACAATGCAAGGAGTTTTTCCACAGTATTTCCTATTATTATTTTTTTCTCCTGGAGAAAGTCTTATTTCTCTTATTTTGGTGAGAATAAAGTTTAAATTTTTTTTTAAAACCATTTTAAGGTCAATATTATAAGCCCACCTTAAGCATATCATTTTTGATTGTCTACAGAACAAACAATCATTATACAACAATTTTTCTAATTGCCCTTGAAAAATATCTAGTAAATAATGTCGCAATGTACTGTCATCATGGCAAATATAAAATACATCAGTTATTAGAAAATAGTTATTGAAACTATTTTATTTAGAAATGGTTAAAACATATCTTCTCTCCGTTAAACTGAAATTGGGAAAAAATATACAGGGGAATAATAATTTAAAAGGGCTAATAATTCTGACTTCAACTGTTTATGCAGTGCTCAGCATAAATGAGAACACTCCTCGTTGTTCATGTATACGCTCACATTGGTGCTCTTTGATTAGTCAAAAGTCAGTTAAAAAAAGCAAAAGGCTTTAAATCTATATGAAGTGCTCAGCATATACAAGTTCACCCCTCACAAATCTTAAATTCATATTTTTAATAGCAAGCTATATAATATTATATTTGTGCATATACATTAGATTAGTCAGTACTGAAACCAAATATGGAGTTATCTAAGAAAATAACTTACGATAATGGTCCAAAAACAGATTTAAATTACGATAATGGTCCAAAAACAGATTTAACTTACGATAATGGTACACCCAAATTTATGTTAGAGAAAAATATTAAATAGAAATTTTAAAAAAGAGGAAAAATCAAGAGAAGCAAAACTATTGAAAAAATGTTGAAGTTTTGAAGGTTATAATAATTTTTTGCAATTTTTAGCTTGAATTTAATTGTATTATCTTTCATTTTTTCAATCTATTTGGTGACTCAAACTTTGTTTTAATAAAAATTTATGTTTAATAAATCTGTTTTGTTTAAATGCACCAAAATACATAGCCTATATTTACTGAGAAAATTATTCATTTTCAAAATGGTCTGTACTCAGTTATGTAGTTTCTGGGGCTAAAGAAAATCCTGTATTTATTCCAACAACGAATAGCTTATTCACCCTTGCATATGAAGCAACAAGTGAAAGTCTACAGTGTGTAGAACTACATTCTAGATTAAGGTGGGAGGAGCTATGACACTTGACTCACAGATTAAAGGTCCTATGGTGTTATGAGGTTTAGTCACAAGCTCTTTACAATACTTCTGAATTGCAACACCCACAAAGAAATGCGAAGGGTGACCATTCATAAAAGAAAAGTAAATTTCTGCAGATTTGAATGTAAATATTCAAGTTTCTTTTTGTTTTTAGTTGATAAATTGTGACATAAGCAACTTTCATTATAATCAGAAAACAGAATAGTAGTAATAGTAATAAAGACAGACAACACATATATTAAGTTTATAGAAAAGGTTTACTAACCACCACAATGTAGCGAGGTCTGTATTGAATGGTGCCGAACAGGCCCAGGATGACCACCAGGATGTGGAAGAAGTTGGCAAGGATGGGAGCCCACTGGTACCCCAAGAAATCGAAGACCTGCCTCTCTAACGCCACCATCTGAAAAAGAGAGAAAGATCATTCAGATGAGCCATTCAGATGAAGGAGGAAAGTTTAAAGCATGCAGAGACAACTAATTTGCATGATCATATTTTTTTCCTCACAGTCTTTGATCATACTGGTTGGAGGACTATCAAAGGATTTCTGACACCAGAGACCTCTTTACGAGTCAAACTGAAATACGCAAAACACTCTCTAGCAGGAACAGAACATCAGCAATGAATCTTTCACATTCAAATCATCTGGGAAATAAGGACAGTGCAGAAACATCTGGAGCGCAACATCACACACCTTTCACGTGCATAAACCTAAAGAGAACTTCATTTTTATTGTCACACATTCGTAGTCAGTGGAAAATGTCTTATTAGTTAATCATTAAATCTGCATCCTACAGGCTTTTTAACCTACACTGAATCTTTTGAAAGTTTTTTAGCACCACTTTTAGCCCCAATATGCGATGCACAAAGACAACTAATGATAAACTCCTACATTTTCTTTGAATATTCATATGCAGGCTGTGCATTCAGTTTAGTTTCATAGTCCAAGCATGCTTAGCACAAACACAGTACAAATAATAGCAATAAAAAAAAGATTAATGGCAAAAAGGTTTACAGCAAAGGACCTATTTTTTCCTCTTTACTTTGTAGATTTGAAATGTTTTGGAAACACGTTATTTTAGTGAAATTGCTTGTGTAACTGCACATTTCAGTATACACAGTATTATTATTTAAGTACATGTTTTTACTTACTTTATGGTTATGTTTATTCTTATAAGTGTTAGGTTCAAGGAGGTACAGGAGACTTATTGGAACACACTTGGACCCATAATTCTCACAGAATCAGTCAAGTTCGGTCAAAGTAAAAATCATGGTTTGGGGTTACATTCAGTATGGGGGCGAGCAAGAGATCTGCAGAGTGGATGGCAACATCAACAACCTGAGGTATCAAGACATTTGGGCTGCCCATTACATTACAAACCACAGGAGAGGGAAAATTCTTCAGCAGGATAGCGCTCCTCATACTTCAGCCACCACATCAAAGTTTCTAAAAGCAAAGAAGGTACTCCACGATTGACCAGCCCAGTCACCAGATATGAACATTATTGAGCATATCTGGGGTAAGATGGATGAGGCATTGAATCCAAAGAATCTTGATGAACTCAGAGAGTCCTGCAAGAACACATTCTTTGCCATTCCAGATGACTTTATTAATAAGATATTTGAGTTATTACAGAGATGTATGGCTGCAGTCCTCCAAGCTCAAGCTGGAAGTCATACACCATATTAATTCTAAGTCCGATCTACTGTCTTAATTACATAGTCCAAAATCAAGGCATGATCATATTTTATTTTGGTAAAATAAGTGTAATCTTGAGACCTTTGTCTTTCATATAAGCCACTTCTGATTCCAAATTATCAACTAGAAGTCAAGTTATTATTTGTTGTTCCTATAACTTGGGTAGGCGACAAGACTTTTGTCAGGTAGTGTACAGAAAAAGATATTTATCATAAGCATATCATAAGAGAAATTGTCCTAAAAAAAAAAGAAATTTAAAATTAAAAGTGAATGATACTTGAACATCTTGTGCTTGGCATCATGCTGTGTTAGTATTTAACAATATATCACTGGTGAACAAACAGACAAGTACTTTAAAATAAGAGAAATCAAACAAAAAAATGAATAGTCTAAGCTACTCTTAAGAGATTCAGGAGAGCAATACTTGATACACAAGCTCAGTAATAAATCATGCTTTTGCATTAATGACTCTCTCCTAAGAGGACTCTCTTTACCTGGTGCTAAAGCAGAGTCTCTGAATGAGACCGAAACACTTGTTTTATCATCAAGCATCTCAAAGTGGCTCTTAAAACTGCTCACACGTCAGACAGCTTGTTTTATCATCCTAGCATGCATTTACTCGAGAGTGTATTTACATAGTGCTCTAATCTGCGCAGCACAATGGTGGCGAGGTGCAGAGAGAGACGTGCTGAAACATGACATTTAATGAGAATGAATGGAGCTGTGCTCGACTGCTGCCTGCTGTGAGATGATGAAAGAAGAGAAGAGGTGGAACTGCTATAGCAAAAGCTACAAATGCTGGGAGAGATTGTGATGAAATGGAAACGGTGTTGAGATAATTAAACAAGCCTGTTTTACATGTTCACAAAGCTGCACTGAGAATGTGCAAGGTTTGAGAGCCATAAATGCCAATTAAATGTCAAATGGAAGGATCGAGATTAAAATACTGCTGATTTCATTCATTGTAAAACAAAATGTTGACTCAAAATTGTAAGGCAACTTTCTGCACAGGTTTTTTTGAGTTGTCTCAACTTTTGACCTAAGTACTGCACTTGACTCAATTCAAGTTGACTCAATTTAAGTTGCTGTACAATTTTAAGTTGAGTCAACTTTTTAAGACTGTTCTACCAGTACATGTGGACTCTTAAAATATTTGTTCATTTATTTATTTATTTATTTATTTATTTTTTCTGTTGATAGTTTTTGGAGGTATATAATATCTATATAATAGGCATGGGTGATATGACAAATCACAATATAATTAATTTCGTACCCTAATAACAAAACATAGCACTTGTAGTACCATTTCTGTAAATTCAATAAGTTAATAATTTATATACTGACCACAAGGACTATTTCTTTTTAATATTTTAAAGTATACACTACCTGACAACAGTCTTGTCGCCTATCCAAGTTTTAGGAAAAACAAATAATAACTTGACTTCTAGTTGATCATTTTGTATCAGAAGTGGCTTATATGAAAGACAAAGGCTTTAAGATTACGCTTATTTTACCAAAATAAAATATGATCATGCCTTGATTTTTTAATGATTTAATTAGGACAGTAAGGTCTGGCTTTGCTTAGACAAAAGTCATGACATTTAACAGAAATAATGTACAGTTTAGAATCTAAAGTCCTGGTGCAGTGGAAAAATAATGAATATTGTGTTTGACTCCCATGAGCTTGGAGGACTGCATCTATACATCTCTGCAATGACTCAAATAACTTATTAATAAAGTCATCTAGAATGGCAAGGAAAGTGTTCTAGCAGGACTCCCAGAGTTCATTAAGAGTCTTTGAATTCATCTTTAATGCCTCGTTCATCTTACCCCAGATATGCTCAATAATGTTTATGTCTGGTGACTGGGCTGGCCAATCGTGAAGCACCTTGACCTTTTTTGCTTTCAGGAACTTTGATGTGGAGGCTGAAGTATGAGCACTAACCTGCTGAAGAATTTGCCCTCTCCTGTGGTTTGTAATGTAATGGGCAGCACAAATGTCTTGATACCTCAGGCTGTTGATGTTGCCATCCACTCTGCAGAACTCTCACACGCCCCTATACTAAACGTAACCCTAAACCATGATTTTTCCTTAACCAAACTTGACAGATTTTTATGAGGATTATGAGTCCATGCAGGTTCAAATATGGTGTTCTGCAGTATTTGTGATGATTGGGATGCAGTTCAACAGATGGTTCATTGAAAAAAACAAAAATCTACTTTCTGCCACATGATTAACTAGAAGTCAAGTTATTTTTTCTTGGGCTTACAACTGGGATTGACGACAAGACTTTTGTCAGCTAGTGTATACTCAAAATTGTACTCATGCATATGATCATACTTCTCACTTTGTTTCGAACTTAAGGGCAAAAGTTTGAAAAAAATGTAGAAATATGAAATAGAAATGAATAAACTGTAAAACACTTTTAAAAAACTAATGATTATATGTCCGAACATAATAAGAAAGCTGCTAAATAAAATGCTAAATGTAAAGATTGTGACTCTCACAATGTGGTTGTTTATGTTTTTGTCTGCACCCCCATAATGGAATGTAATATTGCACTCAATATAAATAATATATATAACTATAATTTTTTTTCCTCATAAACTACATTGTTTCTGACACAACAAAATAAACCATATAGCCTAAAATAAAACAATAGACTTTTTATTTTGTCCATAGAATATAAATATCATTATATTCCACAGCCCTATATAAAATCTTTTCATTTCAAAAAATGATTTTCAAAATAGAGATAAAAAAAAATCTTTATACTCAAAAAACAACAAAAAAACAACACTTCCACTTTGTTTTCAGAGAAAACTATAGTTTGTTGAAAAGTTTTCCTAAAAGAAAAGCTGAAGTCAGAATTATAAAGGCTTAACTAGGTTAATTAGGTTAACTAATAAGGTTAGGGTAATTGGGCAAGTTATTGTATAATGATGGTTTGTTCTGTAGACTATCGAAACAAATTTATAACTTAAAGGGGCTAATAATTTTGACCTTAAAAAAAATAAAAACTGCTTTTATTCAAGCAAAATAAATCAATTAAGACTTTCTCCAGAAGAAATATTATCAGACATACTGTCAAAATTTCCTTGCTCTGTTAAACATAATTTGTGACATATTTAATAAATAAATGAATAAAAGAGGGGATAATAATTCTGACTTCAACTGTATATTCAGTGCTCAACATAACAGAGTACAGCCCATTTTAAAAATGAACATTTTTATCCATTTGGTCTATGAATATGAATAAGTGAATATGGATATTATAGTGGTGAATTTAAACAAAACAGATTTATAAAGCAGATATATTTATTAAATAATATTTTAGTTGCTGAGCATCTTTAGAAATTGAAAGATAATACAATTTAATTCAAGCTAAATATTGCAAAAATAAATTACAAACTACAAAATTTCTACTAAACTTTTTTTTCTTTTGCTTGTCTTGATTCTTCCTCTTTTTTAAAATTTGTATTTAATTGGCTGTACTACATTTTGGACCATTATCGTAAGTTATTTTGTTAAATAATGTCCAGATTTGGCTTCAGTACTGACTAATTTAATTTATATGCACAAATAAAATATTGTGTAGCTTCTTACTAAAAATAGGAATTTAAAAGAATGATTTGTGAGGGGTGTTTGCTGAGCACTGTACATTAAAATTAAATAAATAATATTTATTTTGCCATTTGTTGTAGAGTGATGGATTTATACTCTTTATGAATGTAAAGGACATGCGTTGAAATCATTTGTCATGTTTGTTAAAACACAAATTCAACCAGCAAGTATATAAAAAATAAATGCCAAAGTGGTGCAGAATGATCAAAACAGACACAGAGTCCTGAGACACCATTCCGAGTGAACAATTTATTAAATAAACCCGAAAGCCTTGGATTCTGCATTTAGAAACTTGTCCTCTTCTATTTACTTCCCGTCTGTCCTGCTGACATTTCGAAGCTAAATGCCAAGAAACACAGCATCCAGTCTGACAAAGACCAGCACCCCGTACGAGCGGCGGTGCCAGGGGATTGTGGGACTGTGGCACATCACAGAGCTGGCAGACGCAATTAAGCATCTGCCATGATGGCTTGATCAGAGCTGAACATCTTGGACAATGTGTGAAACAGACAGCAGGAGTAGATGACACACACACACACACACACACACACACACACACACACACACACGGGAGTGGGTGATGGATGAGGGGAGAATGAGCACAGATGAGTGGAAGAAAAGGGAAAACAATGAAGAAGATGAAGTGATGAGGAAACAGACGGGTGCAGACGCAATTTAAAGCAAGTAATAAATGACAAAGAGAGAGAATAAAGAAGATGAGTAGTGAAAAGACTGAATAAATGGATGTTTGTCTCCTTAAAATCAGTGACTGCATGTGGAAAGTGAGGACAGGATGAGTAAAATCTGTGTTGTAAAATTCATTCATTGATTTTCCTTTGGCTTAGTGCCTTTATTCATCAGGGGTCGCCACAGCAGAATGAAATGCCAACTATTACAGCCTGTTTTATTCAGCAGATGCCCTTCCAGCCGCAACCCAGTACTGAAAAACATTAACACTCATGTTTGGGCTGTGGAAGCCACAAAAACACATGGAGAACATGCAAACTCCGAACAGAAATGTCAACTGGCCCAGCTGGGACTCAAACCAGCAACCTTCTTGCTGTGAGGTGACAGTGCTAACCACTAAGCCAATGTGCTGTCCTCTTGTAAAATGTATACTGTAAACATGTAGCAGTTCTGTTTAAGCAGTGGTAAATCATAATAATTTTAGCATGGACTGCAAAAATAAATAGTTTTAATGTCTTTTACAAAAACGAATTGGGGGCTCGTCCGGGATAATGCGGCACATTCTTCTACAAAATAAAGGAATTGCTAATGTAATATGTAGAACTTCTATTATATAAAATAGATTATTAATACAAGCATTGAATGAATGAATGAATGAAGATTAAATTTTAACTTAAATTAAAAAGGAATTATTAAATAATTATATAAAGATAAAATAAAGAATTTATTTTAATGTATATTACAACTATTAAATAGGGGCTCATCTGTTATACAGTAACATGGTATTGTAAAAAGAAAATACCACTTGACTTTTTCAATCACTCACAAAATATCAATGAGGAAGATGAAGCGGTGAGGAAGCATATGAAGAGATAAAATGCAAAAGCCACTAAACGCCACTTCCGCCAAAAATTAGATAATGACATTGAGCGAATGCTTTAGGCATGTAGTACATCTTCAACAAATAGATTTGCTTCAAATCATCTAAAGCACCAAGACCTTAATTATGGTGAGAATGAATAAATGACAGCTTCTAAAATTGTCTGAGAGGCATCCCCTTTCTGCCCAGTAGGCCTACCTTGTGTTTTATTTGCTAATTTAAGCAGTTCTTTAAAAGACAAATATAATGTCTAAAACTTCAGATTATTAATATTATTTCATATTATCAATACGTCTGATAAGCTTTTTATATTAATGGACAATGCTCAGATATTGCAGCAGCCTCTAAAATGTACAGTGCTATTGATGTAATCCAAGACCTGAGAAGAGATTATGCCAACCATAGAGGACTTCTAGAGGTATCCATAATCCTGGACCCGGCCGTATCCTGGCGGATGCTGTTGAGTTCATGATGATGAGTGGAGAGCATGAGATTGATTCCTAAAAGTCCCAGTGACAGAGTCTCCGCATTGATCTTTTGGGCCAGCTTGAAAACCCACTGGTGACCTGCTCACATCTGCAGTTCTCCATGATTGACAACACGTCGTCAACACGTCTGACACGGTTTCAATTTACTAGAACTTCTATGTTAAGCTGCTTTGACATAATCTACATTGTAAAAGCGCTGTAGAAATAAAGATGAATTGAATTGGTAGCGCAAAAACCTTTTTAACATATCAGCCACTGTTGACGCTCATAAACAATCATAAAGTCCTCGTGCTGCAGGCATTATTATTAGGTTTGCTTAAGGTGCAGCTGTCGTGCAGTGAGGGGTTAGCGTCCTTAATCTACGACAGTTTACATTTATTGAACAGTAAGAATGATTAATAAGCACATGAAACAGTCCATAAAAGTTTTGTCTCGTCTTTCGGGCTCTGGCACGATTTGCGCTCACACTACAAGCGTATTGTGCCAAAGCCCAAGTGAACTGTGCTCTGGCACACCTCTCCCAATCGGGCCAGGGCCGGCCAAGTGAACAGTGCCTGAGCACGATTCAGAGCACTAACATTTCTCAAATGATTCCGGAAACAGGTCTGGGCACGGTTCAGACAGCATAGTGTGAGGAAGATGGGGGCGAGGTGATGGATGGTGGGGTTGTGCTTATGTAAACGTAAGACTGTGGAGCGTGGGGGATGATGGGCCGGTGGTTGAAATTCCGGGGGTTTTCTGGGAGACAGACCAAATCGGGAGATGGGTCTGAAATACGTGAGACTCCTGGGAAAAACGGAAGTGTTGGCAGGTATATAAAATAACCTATTCCAAATAGGTCCATGGATGTTAAAGAATCTTCATGGAACCATCAAAGTCAATTAACTTTTATTTTAAACATTTACTGTAGTTTACATTCAGTAAAGCTACATTTCATTTCATGTCAACTAGTTCCCACTATTGCTCTTCTTAAATTCATACCATTAGTGACCATGCATTTGCCTGCAAGTGAGAAGTACTGAATACTGACTACAATCCATCTTTAGTACTCACAAGCTAATGGCGGCCAAGTTCCAGGAGGAGAAAGAGAAGCCAAATTAACTTTAATGACACACAGGAGGATAAAATAAAACATACACAAACGATGATTACTGCTTTTCTGATTGCGTGCGAGTAGCCTGTCATTGGTCAGTGCTGGAATTAGGCAGATCGGAAATGTTGGCAGGTGTTGTGATTATGCTTGTTGAGTTTTGGCTTCAGTGTTTGAATGTCATTTCTGTCCCGGCTGCACAAAAAGCAGCGTGTTGGACTGGGTTTTGGGGTTGTCTCGGTGTATGAGCTGATTAATGGGAGAAAATGTGGTCAGGTCTACTGGGACTGAGGGTACAGAATAGATCTCAAACTAATTGAGTCATCAGACTGGAGGGATTCAGGCAAGGTTTTTCTTTTACTTTTCACTGCAAAATCAAGATATGAAGACGATAATGACAGTGAGTCAACAGACCTAAAGGATGAGTTCTCCAGTATTCATAAAGCTTTGTATTGTATATGTAAATTGACACTTTTGTTTGTAATGATTTTGCTTTGTTTTAATGCGATTGTTTAATGTTGCGTTCAAATCTGGGCCTGTATTTACTAAAAATATCAGAGGGGTTAAATGTAACTTGCCAATTTAGGAGAAAGTGTGAATAGACAAAATAACAGGCAGTCCTACATTTAGGCTTCCTAAAGGTTTGCTCTAAAAATATTCCACAAAGCTTTTTAGAGCTAAACATACAGTCACCGGCCACTTTATTGGGTACACTTTATTTGTACTGGGTTGGACCTCCTTTTGCCTTCAGAACTGCCTTAATCCTACGTGGCATAGATTCAGCAAGATACTGGAAACATTCCTCAGAAATTTTGGTTCATATAGACACGATCATGAAGTTGAGTTTTCGGTAACACAACCATGATCTACCATTCCACTATATCCCAAAGGTGCTCTATTAAATTGAGATCTGGCGACTGTGGAAGCCATTTGAATAGAGTGAACTCATTGGCATGTTCAGGAAGACAGTCTGAGTTGATTTGCCATATGAAATGATCCACTATCCTTCTGGAAGTAACCATCAGAAGATGGGTACACTGTGGTCACAAAGGTACTCAGTACTCAGTACTCAGGTAGGCTATGGCGTTGACACGATGCTCAGTTGGTACTAATAAGCCCAAAGTGTGAAATGAAAATATCTCAGACACCATTACACTACCACCACCAGCCTGAACTATTAAAACAAGGCAGGATGGATCCATGCTTTCATGTTGTTGATGCCAAATTCTGACCCTACCATCCGAATATTGCAGCAGAAATAGAGACTCAAACCAGGCAAAAAAATGTTTTATGTACTATTGTCCAATTTCAGTGGGCCTGTGGGAATTGTAGTCTCAGTTTCCTGTTCTTAGCTGACAGGAGTGGCACCCACACTGGTCTTCTGCTGCTGTAGCCCATCCACTTCAAGGTTGGACGTGTTGTGCGTTCAGAGATGCTCTTCTGCATACATCAGTTGTGAGTTACTGTTGTCTTTCTATCAGCTGAAGCAGTCTGGCCACTGTCCTCTGACCTCTGGCATCAACAAGGCATTTGCGCCCACAAAACTGCTGCTCACTGGATATTTCCTTTTTTTTTGGACCATTCTCTGTAAACCCTAGAGATGGTTGTGTGTGAAAATCCCAGAAAATCAGTCTTTTCTGAAATACACCAGCCTGTCTGGCACCAACAACCATGCCACATTCAAAGTAACTTAAATCACCTTTCTTACCCATTCTGATGCTCGGTTTGAACTGCAGCAGATTGTCTTGACCATGTCTGCATGCCTAAATAAATTGAGCTACTGCCATGTGATTGGCTGATTAGAAATTAGCGTTAACCAGCAGCTGGACAGGTCTACCCAATAAAGTGGCTAGTGAGTGTAGATTAAGTTGAACATACCAATCCTGATACTAAGGACTGCAGTATACGATTGCAGTAAAGAATACATTTGACTTTGTTTTTAACGCATCTAACTGACTTTAATTGCTGAACAGAAACATCTAGAAAGTGTGAGAAGTAATAAAAAGTGAGAGATGGCGTGTTTGCAGCAAACAGCTAATGATGAAGGAGGAGAAGGCTCTTTCACTTGTGGGACTCATTATCACGTGCAGGAATGGAGGAATGCTTTTAGAGGCTGAAAGATGAAGCGGAGGTTCCTGGCAAAGTATTCTGATCTCCATCATATCGCATTCACTCCCGCTCCTTTAACCAGCCATTTCCCCTAGATTAGCTTCAGCTAGGCCACAAATCAACTTGTGTAATGCACCTTTTTTGTCCCTGATCGATTACCACGAGGCCGTGCTCCGCTGCGGTAATCATCTGTTTAAATCGCAACAAATCCCATAAAGAGTGTGTAAGCCTTCAAATCATTCGGAGATGATGTTTGCGAGAGTGTTAACTGCAAAGAGTGTTGGGAATAAAGTCTAATATGAGAACGTAAAAAGTTTTCCATCTCCCCAAAACCTAAGTAACAATAAAAAGAGCCATTGTTCACTGCTAATAAATCGGCACAGCTGCTTAGTAAACACTGGGGAGAAAAATCCTGTTATATAAGCTATTATGCTATGCATAGGCTTACATTGCGAAACAGTATTCCATCTACAACAAATATTCTAAAAGCTGAGCAAGCTACATTTCAAAGAAGCCTTTTTTTGGCTAAATGGATACTTGTCAACAAGGATGCAGTAAACAATTCAAAAGGTATCACTAATATCTTCATAATCTTAAAATGGACTTACAATTCAAACTAGATGAGTAAATCTTGATGTCATACTTAAATTTAGACCTGAAAAACCTAATAGTTACTTTAAAAAGGCTAACGTTTTAATGTTGCCTTTAGAGAAAGTTACTAGCATTCATTTAGCATTCCCACTTAACACTATGCTAATGGACTGACATTGTTAAAGCATGTTTTTCAACTTCGAAGGCCTCTGACTTGTTTTAACACATGGATAACAGCTTTAACAAGTAAAAAATAACATATTCAACACTATGCTAACATGACTCAACACAATAAAAAGAATTAACATGTAATTAGCATGTTTTTAGCATGTTAACTTCTTATGTTGGCTACTGTATATGCCTTTGTATATGCAAACATTTGAACTCTAGTATGCTACATTTTACATGGAGTGAACATGTCTCTAGCACAGGGGTGTCCTGCATATTTTAGGTATATGCCTTTGTTAATACATGATAAGCAATTTGCAAACATTTGAACTCTAGTATGCTACATTTTACATGGAGTGAACATGTCTCTAGCACAGGGGTGTCCTGCATATTTTAGTTCCAACTCCAATTAAACACACCTGAACTAGCTAATCAAGCTCTTTCTAGGTTTTCAGAAACGTCCAGGCAGGTGTAGCTAGTTGGAGCTAAACTACGCAGGACACTGGCCCTTCAAGTTTGGACACGCCTGCTCTGGCATGATTTAACATATTGCTAAGGCATGTTTTAAACATGTTAGCACTTAGTTAACACGTATCATCTTTAATATTACTAATATATAAAGATACATAGTATTTTTTGCACATTTTTGATAATCTTTTAACATGTTTTAACCTTGCTGGCATGTTAGCATACCATGTTTAGCATGTTTCTAACATATTTAACATTTATATTGCATGAATTGCGATGCAGCTACCTTGTTAGCAAATTGCTAACATGAATTTGCATGTCTTTCTGTTTGGTCAATTGAAGAAACAATGTTCATTTACACATTGCATACAGAACTGTATCCTGGAAGAAAACTCGTCACAGTTTTTACAAAAAATAAGCAGTACAATGGATTTAAACATCAATAATAAATTCTGTTCATGAGAATTTAATGAAATGTCTGCAGGATCATGCGACTCTGCTGTGTGTAGTTATGATAGCATGAATAAATGACATTTTAAAATACATCACAATAGAAAAGTTACTCTGTAATACATCTTTATGAACATTTTATGGTAATTTAATCTAATAAACACAACCTTTATTACCTGAACAGACTTTTAAAATTTTTTTACAGCATCTAATACTTACAATACAGCGCAATCAAGTAATTGCATATTGCTTAATTTGAATCCAGATAAAAACGTTTAAAAAGTGCATTAAAACAAAGCCTACTACGCAAACAAAGCTATTCAGAGACACACACGCAAGCAAAACACACCCCAGTGTTTGCGATTGATAGTAAGGGTGTGATTTCCAGAGCGTGACCCGTGACGGCATCCATCTCTCCATGCAGTCCCTTCTCCCTCGTCCTCTGACCCACATCAGAGAGATCAACCAAACCCTTAGGGAGGTCAGCACTTTTTTTTTGCCCCATCCTTTCTACTGATAAAGCGGTGGCTGTTTTCCATCCCTGATAACAAGACTGCTGTACAAACACCACATAGATGAAAGCTCAACCACAACACAGAAATAATTGCCTTTCCAAGACCCTGCCTTTTGCTGGCTTTTATTTTTTCTTCTATAGCTGGAAAGTTATCCATACCACAAGAAACAAGGTTGAGAAAATAAGGTTACGCTTTTATTTTAAAGGGCACCTATTTCACAGCTTTTTCAAGATTTAATATAAGTCTTTTGGGTCTTCAGAATGTGTGTGTAAAGATTCAGCTCAAAACACTCATCAGACTATTTATTATACCTTTCAGAATGCTCTGAACACTATGTAGCTGTTTTTGTGGCCTGTGCCTTTAATGTTAGTTATCCCCGCCCACTGTTCCCATGTGCCTGTCAGAGTGTGCCTCAATCTCCACCTTGGCTGCATCAGATAAACAGCACAGTGACAGATATGAAGGAAGCAGGTCTCATGTAACTTTTGTGACAAATACTACAATAAGAACTTTCCTAATGATTATTTGATGTATTTGTTGTGGACTTCATTCAAGCCTTTCTGCAATGGTGAGTCACACAAAGTGCCCTTACAAAGATCATGCACGCACACACATGTACAAATGTGATAGGATACAGGTTTAATCCACTACTGTATGGACATCCGTTATGTTAATATACAAAAAAATTACCCTGATTTAACGTCCACAAACCAGGATTGAAGAGTCTTTTTAAGAATTGTACTGGCATTCGGCTGTGGTGATAAAGTAAAGCTGAAGTAAATTGCTGTAATTCACTAATATGCACTGTTTTAAAAATGTTTTAACTTGTAAAACTCACTCATGATCACATTTGATGATGATGATTGATGATCACAGAGAGCTGAACAAATCTTTTAATCCCGGTTGCTTTGTGGACGTCCTGTCTTGTTGATATGATTATATGCATTACTACAGAGACATGGTAATATGCGGCTATCAATCAATTCGGTGGGCAGGGTAACCGCACTTCTATGTCACGTTGCAGTCAGCCTTAAAAATGTGAGGGATTTGAATTCTGTTTTAACGCCATGAAATATAAAAAAAGGACTTGTTGTCTTTATATCACTCCAATATGACTGTGGACACACTACACCTACACACAGTTCTGTCCAAACAGCTTACAAAAGAAGATTTTCATCATAGGTGCCCTTTAAGGTATACAGTGTAACTATTTATTTAACTGAGAAATATTAATTAGTTACACTTACTATATGGTTACAGGTTAGAATGTGGCTTGTTTAGGGTTAGATACATGTAATCATGCATAATTAATTGTATGTGCAAGAACTACATGGAACACGTGCAACTGCCCTTAAATTACCTTAAATTAAATGGTTACATAAAAAACTACAGCATAGGTTTTTGAAAGAATGTTTTTTTATTTTAAATAATCTCCAGTATTTAACAAAGGAAATGACTGTAGTGGTCAAACACAAGCAGCCATGTTTAATGAAACATGCCAGGTCCTTACGAGCCAAATTTCAAATAAACTGGACTAATGATCATGCATTAACAACAGTTTCTTTTGTATTTTTTATTTAAAAAAACTGTGTGACCAAACTGCTACATTTTTACTGTGACCTCAGACTGAGATCATATACAATATCATTCTTTATATTCAAATACAACATTTGGGTATTGAAATTTGAAAGTTAATAGAAATTTTAAGCGTTTTGATATTCAGACTACAGCTTCAGTCCTAATCAGGTGGAAACCTAGGGTTAGTTTACAAATGTAAGTTACTATCATGTTTTAGCACCCTACTGAAAAAACAGCTTAAACCAGCCTAGGCTGGTTGACTGGTTTAAGCTGGTTGACCAGGCTGGTTTTAGAGAGGTTTTGGCCATTTTCAGGCTGGTTTCCAGCCATTTCCAGCCTGGTCCTAGCTGGTGTTGCTGGGAGATGACCAGCTAAAACCAGCTTGACCAGCCTAGCCAGGGTGGGAGCCCAGCCAAAACCAGCTATTTCCAGCTTAAACCAGGCTGGTCAAGCTGGATTTAGCTGGTCATTTTCCAGCCTGACCAGGTAAGACCAGACTGGAATTGGCCAAAACCCCTCTATAACCAGGCTGGTCAACCAGCTAAAACCAGCCAACCAGCCTAGGCTGGTTTAAGCTGGATTTTTCAGCAGGGCAATATGCTAACATGTTGCTCACCTGCTATAATACATTGCAATGATGTTTTAATACATTGCTAGCATGTTTAAGTGCATTGCTAACACGTTTTAATATATTGCTTGCATGCTTTAATGCATTGCAGGGATGTTTTAATACATTGCTAGCATGTTTTAATATGTTGCTCCCATCACATTTAAGCATGCAGCTATGTCAGCATGTATAAACCTTACATTATAATTAATGGTGTAATAGAGGTTGTTTTCACATGATGTCATTGATGACGCGCAAAATTCAGATGGAGGGGAGTGATTCTTCTACATAGGAATTGCTATAAGAATGTCAAAATGTTTCTGTTTTAGGTTGTTTATAAGTGTTTAAATCAGCCAAAATAAGAAATGCCGAACAGCTTTATAGACTTCCAAAAGTTTTTGCTCATAAAGGGGGGAAAGTTCAAGAAACTGTGTGAAAAAATGGAATGAAATGCAGCAGCATGTAATAAGCATTCATTCAATACATCCATGTGTACGCGATAACTCATTGACAGCACCAATATAGATTTTATACAGGCCTAGCTATGTGTATAAATATGTTAATGTGTTATATAAAAATGTTATACAAAATCCAGGGGAATATATAGTGTACTCTGTCATGTAATCACTGCAGTGAAATCTCTGTCTGTTTTGCAATAATCCAAGTCTTTACAGGCATTTTGGCAGAATATACGACCGTAGCGTCAATTGTATCGAGATATACGCAGAAGCTGTGAATGCTTGTTGATGTTAAGTTCATCGACCGAACAAAAAATAAGAAATGCCCTTGCGAGCAAAAATAGACAGTTATTGTGGAGCACTTTCCTCCTTACAAAAATAAAAAAATAATAATGTAGACTATGCGTCCACGCTTTTGTATGCTTTCATTTGTTATTTTGTGATGTCTGAAAGACATCCACACGGGGAAAAACTATAATAATTTATCATTAGCATGTTTTTGAACCACATAGTAAAGTGTATAATGTGTATAAGTCTTTGTTGTTGAATGCAACAGAATGCTGTAGCATAGTAAACTGATAAACTAAAATAAATACTGAAATATTAGTGTAACCTGTGGTGCATCATGATGGTGTATAATTATAGTGTAGAAAACTAAAGCCTATTGAATAATTTGTTTATTACTACAGTTGTGTCGTACCACAGCAACAATATAATTACTATGACAGTTTAACTCAAGTAATTATCTATAGTATGTTTTCAAGTACTTTATCATTTACTATATCGCCTCCATGATGGGCAAATATATTTTAGCTTCAGTAGAAAACTCAGCCCTCGTCAAAATAAGGATCATGCTCAACATATATGCAGTTATTTTCTATTTATATCTCCTGAAATGCCATCATTTCGAATTTCGAGAGTCACCAGAACCACATGACTGCAAAAAACCTAAAACGCATTTCAAAATGCCAAAACAGAGCACATAAAAGAAATTGTTTGAAATGAATGTTGTTTGTTGTTCAGAGGGTCTCTGTGGGTTTTTTGGACTAGAATATATAAGTGGCACTAAACAGTAGCAGAGCATAGCTTTTGTTTTTTTAAATCACAATAGCAATTAGACACCTTTAAGAAGCAAAAAAGCATCAGAACAACAAGAGGTGTTTTAATTTATGCACACTTAGATAGTGTGTTCTCATCTACTAGATTTCTGGGAATTAGTTCAAATGCAAAGAAAAACTACAAAGTTTATTTTTAACTTCACATGCAGTCTATGATAACGCTAGAAAAAAAAAAACTATTGTAACATTCTCTTTGAAGCTAAATGCTACGATTGCATTTTTTTTTCCCCTAAGCCACAGCAAAACTGCAACAGCTGCCAGGATGTTTTTCATCAAAGTGTGTTGTAATTAAGCCCCTTTGGCATTCATCATTGTAAAATCCATCATAATTCGCCTTTATTTGCAGTAATTAACTGCTCCAATCACAGTCAGCTGTCCGGTTGATAAAGCTGTTAATTAGAACATCACAACAAGTGATTACAGCTTGTACAACACAGTCAGCAGCTTTTCAGGCAGAGAATTCAGTTCAGACCTGTGAACTCTGAGACCAGCATTAATAACAAACATCTCGGCACCAAGGGATTTTGCATATGAAAGATTTACGCACATATTCAGTAACAGAAACATGGTGCAGGCTTTTTTTTTAGCTTTAAAGGGGGCCTATTATGCCGCTCTTTTACAAGAAGTAAAATAAGCCTCTGATGTTCCTATAGTGTGTAAGTGAAGTTTCAGCTCAAAATACCACACAAATACTGTTTCGTAACTCTTTGAAACAGCCCCTTTTAGGCTTTAATGCAAATTGAGCAGTTTTGATGATTGTCGCTTTAAATTCAAATGAGATTGTGCTCTTTTCAAAAGAGGGCGGAGCTATAAATCCCTGTGTCAGCATAGTGGCTGCTTTATACTCAGGGCTGTCTATGCTAAAAAGGGAGAGATCATCACTAATGGGCGGAGCTTCCTCCTTTGATGACACGTACAAAGGGAGAATGTTAATCAAAGTGTTTCTACAGACTGTTCCTATGAAGTGTGATTATAAAAAAATAGACTTTTATAAAAGTAATTTTTGCATAATAGGTCCCTTTTAAGTAAAGCCACTTATCAACGCTATACATTGCATACAATGAGCCAGAGCACATATAGGATTTACAATTTTAGAGTCCTGCTGACCCCAACCAAGGTCAGTGAAAATCAATGAACATCTGAATGAGCTGAAATGATAATGGGTCTGCATCTGGAGACATTCACAGGCTGTTTAGTCTCACATGAATGTCAGGTCTCCGATGGTCTAGTCCATCATGCAGCTTATTTTGGCCAGGACATGGCCTTTTATACATGAAGAGACCTGTCTGATTGGCACCCTAAGGGTGAATCATACTAAAAACAAAGCAATATACACTTGTTAAGACTGATGTCCCAGTCTAAACACTATATCAGATGCCATAACCAAACAACACATGAAAATATGCACTCATAGTGTGCTGTAATACATGAACATCTGATTTGCTATGTTTATAGTCTCTGATGATCAGACAGTGATTCATCTTTGATAAACTGAGATCATCATGAATGACTTCGTAAAAGATTTGCTTTATTGTGTGCCATTATTAAACAGTGGCGATGAACAACTCTTCAGAAAACATTTCATTTTAACAACTAGTCGTTTTTCTACTCTACCAGTTCACTTAAATCCCTTTCCCTGTTTCAACCATTAACGAAAACATTGTAAGCCGCAGTGCCAACACAAACCAGTTAGCAAATATTTTAGACTCCAAATTTAAATGATTTGATCTAGTACAGGGTGCCTAAACCCTTTTTCATCCCTAATTAAAGACACCCCAAACAGCTAATCAAGGTCTAAACACTAGAGTGTAAAGTATCACTGTGTGCAAAAACATAGGCAGAACCCCTGGTGTCTCACTGTGTTATCAAGCAGTAAGTTGGAGGCAATATTTGTGCATGGAGATACCTCGCAAAACCTATTTCGGACAGGCTTCTGAGGATAGTGATTTTATAATGTACAACAAAATAGAGGGAACTCTGTTGATGACTTATACATTTACATCATAATAAACTAACTTCTCACTAGGATTGACATGAAAAAACGAACATTTATTGCTTATTTTCTCTAAACAGTACACATTTATCTCCATTTCCACTGTTGAACTAGGGCTTGTTTCACAAATTGCATCTAAAAGCAGGTGAAAAGCGTGAACGTGTGGATTCCTTTACCATTTTCAATGCGCTTTGCGCTTGAGCTCTCCTGACATCTTTCATATCTAGGTGACCATCAACCGTTATTCTTAGAGGATGACAAACAGACAAACCATTGCTGCGGTTCTGATACAACTTTTTTATTCATGAACAGAATTAAAAAGCGCTGCAGTGTTTGGAAGCGCTGTGTTTAGGTAATTAGTCTGCCATTATTACTAAAATGGGTAAATCCTATACAAAGTGTAAAGCAGATTGGTTCGGGGCATTCTGAAAATGCAAGCGCATCATGTGCGTGCTGCTTGCACACCGTGTGTATCTAGCTCCCTATTTGTAACCACAAGCCATGCGCTTCGATTGGAAATAACCCTTTTATTTATTGGCATTCCCTCAAAAGTGCACTCTTAGCAGACAAATTTTATTTAAACTATAACGCTTCAAACCAAAACCTCATCCCAATTTTTTGTTTATTGTTTTTGACAATGGTGTTAGTTACCATTTTATCGGCCCAGTTCTAGTATAAACCACCAAAATACTGACTCACACCACTTTTTTGAGGAATTGTGACCACTTCTTTAGGCTGATTTATACTTCTGCATCAAGCGCATGCGTATGTTCTGGCGCAGCTTTCACGTGGTCACATAGCCATCACTGTGGCCGATGGCGACACTGACGTGCACCTCTCAAAAAATGTAATTACATGTCATAACAACACAGCACAAGCTCTGTGATTGGTCGGCTCGGTAGCTGTGACCAGTGTGGGTGGGACCAAGAGCCGTGCAAACCCATTGGGTGAGTGTTTACAAGTGTCGAGTCGTGTGAAGTAGCTCCAGATGGAGACTGTCGTTTTGTGTTTATCTTATGATTAAAGTTGTTGCATGTTCACAGGTTCCCACCTCAAAATGAGTGAGTTAGAGCCACTTGTACTTTAAGGTAGCATTCACAAAAAAACA
Organism: Danio rerio; assembly: GCF_052040795.2. Classification (NCBI taxonomy): domain Eukaryota; kingdom Metazoa; phylum Chordata; class Actinopteri; order Cypriniformes; family Danionidae; genus Danio; species Danio rerio. Next base: position 16,068,509 of record NC_141043.1, read on the forward strand.
AAACAACAATGAAGAAACTCAACAAAGAGGAACATAAAAAACTACTGCCAGCTAGCGTTTCAGAAGTAATATTACAGAGCAAACAGCACAAACAGCACGCAAAACTGTAAATGCACGGCTACACGCAAGGCAGGTGCCGTGGGTCACGGTGATCAGTCGACGCAGAAGTATAAATCAGCCTTAAATGGTACCTAGCACAACATTAAACCAAAATGGTGGAGCAAGTCTCACTGCTGAATGCTATTGGTCTATAAAGAATTATCCCTTGCATTTCCAACAAACCAGGAGAACAACAACAACACAGAAAGCTCCCCTCCCCACATTAGCAGAGATAAAGCATGACACCATAATAATACAATGACTACATGTAGAAATGCACCATGGTCGATCATAGTTCATGACATGCAATTTATCGTTTAGCCCTGCTTCTAAGGCTGCATTTACACTGCGGATCTTGATGGTCATTCCGATTTTGTGACTGTATCTGATTTTTTTGTTGACCAGCTAATTCTTTTTGACAGGTTGTTTTACTATAGTTAATGACAGAAAAGTTTTCCTTTGGCCATCTTCTTCATCATTATTCTTATTTTAATCTAGGTGTTTTTAAACCAGTGGGCATCTCAATGTAATGTCCATTGCATGATTTATGCACGTGATGTATGCAATAGTTTTATATTAGTTTATATTAGTTACCAGGCGGATATTGTGCTTTCTTGCTCTCATTAACATGCTTAAATGCTACATGATAATATAAACGCATTTTTAGTCCTCGTGTATGAGATTTAAGGTTTGGGACTGTGTTGAAGTCTGTTCTAAAATAAAAGCATTGATCTGACGTCATTCGCTATGGCTGTTAATGACCTGCGACTCGCATCGACAAGTGAAAGTCTGATTTACATGCTTACACTGCAGACACAAAGGCATGGATCTGATTCATATCAGATAAATTTCCACATATAAACAAGGCTTGAATCTGATTTGAGTGAATTCGAATCCATGATGTGATTTTTTCTTGCTTGCATGTACATGGGCCATATTCGATCTGTGCCACATAGGAGAAAAATAATAAAATCGGAAGAGAGTCAATTGAACCATGCAGTGTAAATGCTGCCTAAATGCATTTTCTCTCTTAATTTCCATGCACTTGCTGCATGTCTACATTTGAAATAACAAGCTTAAGTGTGCAAAAGACATCATTTGAATGAAACAAGTGAAGTTTCATAAACTAATTTCGAGAGGAGTACTTGATATGATTGTGCACTGCTGGCCACTCATCCGTAATCAGTAATAATCCCATCAGAATGATCCTAGCTTAATATAAATGGATCACTTTTTCCTTATTGCTCTATCTTATTTTTGGAAGAATCCCCCCTTCCACCCCATCTCCTCCTTTTTCTCCCCTTCTAAAGGGGGAGCGATCGAGATCTACCTAATCTTGGATCCACTGATATGCTTCTAGACCGGGCGGGAGCCTTGGGCTCAAATATCTCCGAGCTCAGGGTTCTCTTCCGGGACAGCATGCCAAACCTGCTATAAATGCCAAGCATATCTAAGTGGGAACTCTTGAAATGGTTTTCCGAGCTGGTATCGAACCGGCAACCTTCCGCATAGGAGTCGGTTGCTCTACCAAGGAGGCTAAAGACCATGTCCTCTAGCGTTCGTTGCTAGAGCACCTTTAGACGTCAGAGGAGTGAGGTTTACTTGCACAGCACTTACTAGCTGGCCTCTGTTACATAAGAATGACATTAAATTGCAACCTTCCGATTTATACCACACCAACCGTATAGAAGAGTACTGTTCGCAATGAAAACAAAGACCTAATAAAGGAGACCCATACCGAATAACTGTACAGTACTAAACTTTACTGTACCACTTAGTGGAAATGAGGCATTACACACACTAAATCACCACCAAGCACTGCTCTCACATGGAATCCTTATTTTTAGCTTTACTGCCAGAAATGAAAAGCAAAGGTTTGTGGGATTTCAAAGTCAGCCCAGGACACAATTACGCTGCCTTCAAAAATAGATCAGATATAGGCATCTCAGGAGACAAGAAGTAAAGCTAGAATAGGATTCAGAAATTCATTGATGCCTTCATACTTATTATGAATGCATCCTTTGAGGGCAATATTTTCCAGATTTCTGACCAAAGCGAACCTATTGAAGGCAGTCCTGTAACCTTTAACCTAAAACCATAACGGCTAAAGCTAAATCTGTCAGAAAGTCAATGGTCTTCAAGGATTTAGCTTAATTGGATATGAAAAGGTACTTGCTTATGTCCAGTGGTAGAGCTAAAGATTCTTACGTATCCCAAATTCAGACCATTTCTTTTAAGGCTCACTAAAAAACTGCTAGACGAGCATGTTGAAACTGGTTGGAGGTAAAATTTACATTGGCCCTCCAAGAGCAGGATTAGTCACCCTTGAAAGAATAAAGACATTTTCCAGCAGTTTAAGATCACAAGGAGGTATAAATCTTAAAATGCATCGATTTTGATATTCTCATTCATCATCATCATCATTATCATCATCATCATCCCTTTGCTTAACTACAGCCCCCTCTTGGTCATTTTCAACATTAAAACCACATCCCTCACAATGGCTTGTTTTCTGCATAATTTTGGGGTGTTGCTATAGGAACCACTCCATTGGACAGCTAATAGAAGATGCTTATATGGAGATGCAGAGCTCTCTGGTCTCTTTTCAGATTTATAATTGGTCCTTCAACAGTGAAGGTGAGATGAGGAGGAGCGGAAAGTCAGCGCACTCCTCCCTCTGTCCCGCTCCAGGCCTCGGGCGCATATGATAAATCACACTCTCCAATCAATAATTCACACATGTTCAAGGAGGGGGAGGAGGTCAAAGAGACAATTACAGAAAGAGGAGAGCATGTGGAGAAGGAACATTGATTGGGGGGCTTTAAGTCTGAGCTTTTATTTTTTTCTCCATTTAGGGTTTTAAGGAAACCCATAATCCATAGGCATTTGGAGAGAAATAAACGTCATGACTGCTTAAAAAGTGGTGCGCCTAAAGCAAAACGCACCCACTTTATTAAATACACCTTGCTTATACCAGGTTTGTCCCACTTTTGCTTTCACAATTGCTTTAATTTCTCTTGGCTGAAATTTACAAGGAACTAGAAACACTCCCAATATTGGTTCATATTGACATGACAGTTATGACCAAGCGGAAACCTCCCGCTCTCCCTCGGGAAGCCAATACGGAAGTAACTAAAACTGCAATTCATCAACTTGCCTTGGGGGGCTGGCTCCAGGAAGTCCAGGTAATTTCTGACTGCAATGGGATAAAAACATGTGTACAGCCTGATACAAAAGCTGGCTTTGAAGCATATAGCAATGATTACCCTTCATGACAACTGTGAGGGGGTGAATTTTTTTTATAACCCATCCGTTTCGTTTTTATTGTTATATTAAGTATGCATAATTAAGGGCGTGGCCACCTGAGTGACAGCTAGGTCTCGCTGCTTGCTGTTTTGTCAGCTCAGCTGATTCCGGTTAATTTGCCACTGAGCTCGGCAAATTCATTATATTTTTGTTTTGTTTAATATTTCTTTACACAGTCATTTGCCTTTTGGGATTATTTTCTACAATTATCAGATGATATAGCATGCCGTGTTCCCTTAATTGTGCTCACAAACTGTTCAGGTTGCCTCCATTTTCCAGGTGAGTGAAGTTATATACTTATATACTATCTCCATAAATATATTTGTTTTATTTAAGATCATTTATATTTTTTTTTAGACCTATAAAACACTCCAGAATCAGATTTCATCAATAGCCTTGAAATTACTAACACGGGCTGTACCTGAAGTATTTGGAAGTAATTCACATTTTTGTCCTGTTGAAAAACTTCATAAGAGCAATGCTTAGGGATCAATGTGTTACGACTGTGTTTTTAAAAGTCTAAACACTTTGTTGATATAGTATACAACCAAGCACATGTGATCAGAACACAAATGAGTTGCAGGCAATAAAATATTAAGCGTTCACCCAAAGTTAAGTCTAAGCCAGGTCCAAGCAAAATGCCAGCATGAGCCTGTAGCTACGCTAACTCTTCGCCTCTTTGCCCTGTTTTGGTATCCTGCTGTGTGTGCAATGTCGCGTGACCAAAATGGCGACAGTTAGCCGTGCTTACTTGTAGCTTAATTTGCAGTGTTCAAAACCTATGGGTGAAGTCACGGATACTACATCCATATATTTTACAGTCTATGGTTATGGAAGATATGTCGGCTACACATCCATGGTGCAATTCCACCATTCCTATACATTCAAAAGGTGCTCTATTGGGTTCAGTTCTGGTGACTGTGGGGACCATTTGAGATGATATTCTGTGGTTACAAAGGGATGGACAAGACCAAACAATACTCAGACAGGATGTGGCATTTAAACAATGTTAAATTGGTATGAAGGGGCACAAAACGTGGCAAGAAAAAATAGCCCATACCACTACAACATCACCATTCAACATTTGAAGCAAAAATCAAGACTCATCCGACCAGGCGACATTTTTCCAGTTTTCTGTAAAAATTTTTGGAGAATCTTTTTGGCCTGTTGTTACTTGAATAAGTGAATCTTTTTGGCCTGTTGTTACTTGAATAAGAAAATAAGGCCCCAATATACTTGAATACAAAGCACACACTGATAAGAAGCCATTTTAAATAAATTCAAGTGGAAACACAGTTGGATTTGAGTTACTTTTAACAGTTCAAAACAGCTCAACAAAGAAAATCTTTTGGGACAGTTGATTTTGGCTCCTATATTACAACTTTGAGCTACTATTAGTCCATGGCGATTATGCAATCAGTTAGTGTGTTCTGCAGGTCCAAATTCTTTGACATGACTAATTAGATTGACTTTTTCCTGGCTCATTCCATGGGGCAAAAACTCTATCCAAATGGGTTTGAGCATCTCCTTGATGCTCCTCCATCTCGCAGGCAATTCACAGTCCAATCTTGAATGTTTCTGCTACAATTTGTGATTCCACAAAAAAAGCACTCAGAATATCAAGGCTGATCTTTCCATACTGTGCAAATCAGTGTTCTGTGCATTTTAGCATGTTTAGCATGGTGACACCCTTTTAAGGAGATTTACAAAGCATGTGGTGCACATTCGGAGGTATAACAATTGCCGTCACTCTTTGTGTTTTTTGATAAATGGACAGACATAACATCTACGATGCTGGTTCAGTGCCATTAAATAGATAAACTACTAAGGCAGTGTGATATGGGGAAAAGAAACCTATAACAATTTTCTTGAAGAATATTACGATTTCGTTTCTAATCATGATTTTGTCACAGACAGACGGAATCCGTGTTCACAGTGTGAATCTGAAACATATTTCAAAAGGAAAACACTTAGATCTTTATCAAAGACCTGTAACACGTGTCTAAAATGAACATAAAATAAAAATCACCTAACCTGTTAACCTGTAACAAATTATCTCTAGAAAAGACCTTTGGCAAAACTAATGCGTATGTACGGCTCAAACTCAAGTAAGGCTCTGATATTCTGCTTGACCAAATATCAATAGTAATTGCGTATGTTCACAGATTTGTTTTGTCATGTATAGGTCATAGAGCTCTTTGTGGAGTTGCCGGGAAATAGGGCATTCACATATCGCGTCTTTTGCACGCACAAGTCAATTATTTCCGATGTAGGCTTGTGGATTGCATGCACATGTTGACATTGGCACGTACGCGTATGCCAGGTGCCCCCAGCTGAAAACATCTCTTTTCAGACTAACTTTAAATGTAACTTTTCAGTATGCCTCACCGCATGTCACTAGGGATGCTCAAAATAATCGATTAACTGTTAACCGAAAGTGTGCGTTTGTAACCGATTAATGCTATCAGTTAAACGATTAAAATTATTATTTTATATATATTTTTAGTTTGGCTGCATAAGGGGCTGATTGAATGCGCCTTTGTGTTAAGAGGGGCATCTTTTGCACGCGGCTCATCCCAGAGCAGCAGTTTGTGTTGTCAAAACAACTACAGAGAACTTTTAAAGAGCTTGGTTTCCGCTACATTCATTCTTCCATGGCGGGGACCAAAATGCATCCCGCTACGGCTACATTACCCATTCAAAAAATTCAGTTATTGTTGTTGTTGTTGATTTTTATTAGCGGACTATAATCGCATCAAAACGTATTAAAAGGTAAGTGGATTATAACAGCGCAAACTTTTCTGTAACCGTATGCTGTGCGCTATTGTTTAATCCTTTGGGGTTACGTGCTGACTGGCTGACTGACAGGTGTGCGATGCGTGAGGCCAGCAAACTCGCAGAAGCTTTCAGTTAAGATGAACACAGTTTCAATAGTTATACTTTATTTATAGATAAAGTAGGACTTTGCATATAATGACTCTATCTTGCTGGAGTTTATAGCCGTTTCGCTTTACTTCAGGACACATTAACACCGCACTGATTGTCTAATCGCTGTTTTAAGTTATCCAGAGCTTTATGAATGTACAAATCTTAAATATCACAATATTATTAAATATTACAATTGTAACAACATAGACAGCAACACTTTTGCACAATCGATACCCAGCTGATTCAGTCGTTTCATAAAAGGGCCGCGCTTCTTCTCTTTTTTTTTTACTTGTCAACATAAAGGCAGTGAGGTGCACCTCGCGTTTTTGGAATGAAAAAAGCATGTTAGCTGTGGTCGGCCACTTGTTCAACTGCAAGACATACTTAACTTGCGGGACGATAACGTATAACCCGTGCCTACAGACACATTTGCCAAATAAGCAAAATGGAAGAAGAATATTGCTTTTTGAAACAGACGTGTTGATGCTAAACCATCTGCGTCATAAACGCAACAAATAGGCTTTACCTTTTATTTTACAGCTTATAAAGCATGTATGCAGATTAATAAAATATTATATTTAAACAACAAAACTGTTTACAAAAAGTCAACATATGCGCGCGTTGTTGTTCTTTTCATCACGCAGCACTTGAACCGCGAGGGAGAGAAAGGAAACCATAGCAAGACATAATCTTTAAAATAATGATTTCTATTAAAAATGTAAAAAGATTTTGTGATTATAATAATAACAGCGGGGCATTAAATAAATGCATATTTTCCATGGAGCGAGTGATTTGAGGAAGTCTGCTATTTTATTTGACGGAAGATAAAATATGATTGGGGAAAAAAACAGCCTATGCCGGTTATTAAAAATAATCAGTCAGTGTTTTCGTTTTGTAATATAAATTAATTATTTAAGTGGAAAATAATTTAGGGCAGTCCTATTTATTTTATTCATTTTATTTAGTTTATTATGTTCTTCTGTGCTAAACACTGCAGGTGCGTGAAAATGCTCTGTTGTATTGTTCTATTATTAATATGCATATAAATATGCATATAAAAATAGCATATAAAAATATATCAGTATTTTAAAATGCAATATTTAATGTGTCAGACACAAAATAGACTCGTCAATTTGTTTAATATAAAATTATTAGTAATCTGACCAGTTAACCATTAATAACTGATTAATGAGCGGCGGTTGTCGGTTAGCAAAATTAACCGAAATGAGCATCCCTACATGTCACGTAACAACAAATGTCCGATTAGCTTCATACTTTGTATGGAATATACACATTTTGGTTACCTCAGGCAGCTTTTTAATTCTCTCCATACATAAAACTTGTATCGGAACTGCAGCAAAGATTTCGATACGATTTTAATTAAAAACGTTTTCACAATCAACTAAACATGTTGTGTTTAGGGAGTATGCAATAGCACCACAATATACATTTACATTAATCTACACCCGCCTCCTAAAGCACAAGGTTGCTGGAATGTTCAAAAACAATAAACCATCACTTAGGGCTGATTTAAACTTCTGCGTTGAGTGCACATGGATGGTCCGCCGCTGCCTTTGCACAGTTGCATAACCTTTGCCATGCCTTAGACTAATGCTGACACACTTCTCAGCAAATGTAACAACACATTGGGACAATGCGTGGCGCAAGCTCTGTGATTGGTTGGCTTGGTAGCATCAATAAATGTGGGTGGGGCAGAGAGCTACGGGAGGGGAGTGAGCCCGTTAGTGCAAGTGTTTAAAAAGTGTTGAGTGCCGTAAAGGAACTCCAGATGGATATGTAGGTTTTTGATGCACATCTACCAGTTCCTGCTTCTGAATAAGTTTTCATAGCTACATTCAAATTATGCACCATGGATTGCAGTTATCACTCGAAGCAGAAGTATAATTCAGCCTTTAGTCTTTTCAAACTTTTTGCCTCCAAAGGAAGAAAAAAAAATCATGTGAAGTATATCAGCACCTTTAGCTGACAAGAGTAACACTCTTGAGCTCTTCTGCTTCAAGGATTGAAGTATACTTTAGGCATAGTGAAAGATAATAAATGACAGCGTATTTAATAGTTTTGAAAGAGTTTTGTATTCATGCAAAGGTAACCACTTGATTTTCTAATATGCAATTACAGATATTCCAGTTACAGCATCAAACTGTGTTTTTAAAGTAGATGCATTTCCCCTGTCAGCTCGTTTTGTTCATGCCTACTTCTTTAGAGTATCATATGATCAGTCACCTTTCCCCTCAGAGATATTGATCAGCATCTGGCTGAATCACTAACCTGCTGTTGCGCTCAATATTAGAGGCTTCAGTTTTTTAAGAGTGCGGTCAATAGTCATACTCAAGGAATCAATCGACCCCATCCAGGAGCATCTTGTTGTGGACTCAGCAAACAGGTGGTCCAAATCATTGTCATGACAGGGTAATGATTCAAAAAGACAAGATGCACCACTCAAGCTATCACTGTTAGCTTAGCCCCAATGAATTATTGACAATCCAGGCAAAACTATTTTGATCCTTTTACCAAAGACAAGTGTGCAGCTGCTGATATCAGCAATTTGAATGACTTTTAACAGGAGCACTCCTTTTTTTTGGTTGGAAATAAGCTCATATTTAAAGTAACTAACAGTTAAAGTGTTGAGCTCTAACATTTTTAAATCCAGTCAGCAGTCTCTGGATTTAGCTGGAGCACTTTTAGCTTAGTTTAGCATGGAGCATGGATCATTGTATTGGATTAAACCAAAAACTTCAAATAAGAGTTTAGATTATTTTCCTATTTGAAGCTTATCTAAACTTTTTGTTTTACATTTCTGACCAAGATGCTAATGGTTTGATCCGATTCAATGATTTATGCTAAGCTAAGCTAAAAGTGCTTCCTTCAGACCCAGAGACTAGCTAAATGAATTCAAAAATGTTCAATCCAAACTGTTTAACACTTGGGTAGTTGTAAAATAAGTCTATTTCCAATAAACTGCACTTGTCATTTAAGTGTGAATGAGGTATAACTTGTACCTCCATTTAGCTTGCTCTTGTTCCGCTTGAGTTACAATCAATGTCAATGTTCTCTGAAAAACTCTTCTTGTTTGTCAACTCGCCAATCTTCACATTCAAAGGCCTGACACCATTACTTTGCCACAGTCTGATGGGACATCAGGGTTGAAAGTAATAAACAAAGCGTTTCTTCTCCAGGATAAGGTGCTGCACACCAAACATTTCTGTATATCTGTAATCAACACTGATGCTCACAATGGGAGATCAGTAAATGTAGATGAAGGTCAGAGGTCGAGGAGATTAGTAGGTTGCTTGCTTGCTGGCAGGGTGTTGATAAAGCATTTATTCATATGCATTGAGACAGTGTTGGCTGTGTGCTAGAGTAAGCACAGATACTGAAATTCGCATCCATTTTTGCAACATTTGACAAATTTTGGAATATGAGCAAAACATCTAGCTCTTCCATTTCCATTTACTCTCCATTTACATTTATTTAGACAGACACAGATGTTTTCTTCCCAAAGAGACAGTGGATTCAAGATAAGCATTTTATTTATTTAGTTGTATTTTATCCTATCAAGTGTTATCTTCCCCCAGAAAATGCTAAATACAATGAAGATGGGTATCCTTATATTTATATATTGAATTTAAAAGAGTACTCATTAAAACTCACTATTAACATTTACAATTTATGCAAATATTTTATTGTCAATTAGTGGCAAGCAGTAAGCCCAGCAACAAGCTAATACTCAATCAGCTGTCCTTAATGCAAGTAATTGCCTCTAAATCTTGCAAAAAAGCAACGCTCTCTTTCGAGTCGGGCCGTCAATTCCCATAATTCTTATAAGTAGCCCAAACTCTCTGTCAACAATTGCAGATATAAACATCTGTTCAGGCAAATCCATTGTTTGTGCGTGCACTCGCATATCGTTTTGCGGAATCAAAACCTTTTAAAAATCCTGAACCGATATTGGGAGTTAGTTTTGCACACTGGAGGAAGTATGACACAATGGCTGACGTAGGCTGAAATAGACAGGTAATGTTCTGTTTCAAACTATTTCAGTCAATTAAAGCTTATGTAGATTTTGTTGTTACAAATGAGTTATATGTACGGAAGTGTTGTTCATCCACTGAAATCTTCCAGCGAACTATTGACTATTCGCTGGAAGACTATTTTTAATTTCATAGAGTACATTTTACAGTATCGATAATGCCAATTTTTATTTAGTTTAACAACACATAAGTAAACAGTGCTATTCAACCTAGCCTAGTCTACTTTACTGAGGTGGAGATGGTTTTATATTCACATTGGTTCATTTTTGAACAATGACAACCTTTGATGCGCTCTCTATATTGTTTACCATGCTACTCTGAATATTCGCTCTGAAAAAGTATGCAAGTATGGCTGAATAATACATGTAAATCCTGCACACCACCAGCCAAGCACTAAGCATACAGTAGTCGCTTTAGGACAAAACGCGTGAGAGTGAGACCAGCAACCCTTGCATGCATGAAATATTGCACATATGACAAGTTTTGCTTGGTACACAACTGAAAATGCGCTAGATGTAATACAGTTTTTTTGTTGGTAATTAAAGAGTACAATAAAATGTTCTAACTGGTGAAAAGGGTTGGGTACCGAAATCTGGTGCCGTTATAGCACCGGTAACTTTGTAACCGGTGTGTACCGGACCGAATCAGCATACGAATTTCGGTGCCTAATTTCGGTGCCACTGGTGCTGCAACAAGGACTTAAAAAGCATCAAGGGGTGCATCAAAGGCACACATAGGTATGCTTTGTCACACCATCTTTAAACATTTAGTTTTAAACAACTTTGAGGAATACAGGCAGGTGATTTTGTTGTCAGACAGGCATTTGTTCTTGTTGCTTAGGGAATGGACACACGCAATGCACGCAGTACAGCGCATTTGGTAAACTCTCATCAGATCAACACGCATGATCACGTTCATCAAATTTGCTTAAACTAAGCATTCTAAAGCGTATTTTACAAGCAAGAATTCTGACACAGCAACGTTAGCAGATGCTTTACAAAAGTTGTATGTAAAAGGAGGAAACACATCAAACCTAATGACACATTTGAGGGCGAATGGAATCAATGCACCATCTCTGAAAGCTCGCAACATTATCTGGCACTTTCAATGAGTAAGTACTTGAACGCCAATGCTCCAATTTTAATACGATTAAGACAATACTCTTAATTACCTTAAAGGACCATAGACACCTGCATCGCAAAATGCAGAGGTTTTTTCTTTTCATTCAACATGTGGTATCAAATTCCATTAAAAGAGCACTCTTCCACCAATCCTTACTTAATGCTTGCATAAAATACCTCAGTTTGTCATGGGGGCATGAATGAAATGTTCCTGAATGAAACTGAAACTGCAGTTAAAGTCGAAAAATTTTAAATTGAACACCTGAAAGTACATGAAGCTCTGGAGGAAACACGGATAACGTGGTGATGCAATGCATTAATCGATCTATGTACTATAACATGTAAGACGGGATCATAAAAGGAACATTTAAAATGCAACTCATGTGATCACCTTAAATATATTATTGTCTTATTCAGATTAAGGCAAATCATTAGATTACTGATCCATGTAAACCATGTAAACATAGTCACAAGCCCCAACCCTAGAAAAAAGGTGTTCAGTATTTTGATGACAGCCTTTCCACAGGTTAGTATTAAGCTAATGTAACTTCATAATGCAAATCTTACATTCATGGTAACCAACAAATGATCAAAAGAAATACATTAATGTAATTCAAATACATAAAATATTAATTGATGTTTAATTTAAACTTAAATTATATTGATTTAATAAAATTATTTTTAAAAAGATTGTCAAATAAAAGATTTTTCAAGAGTCATCCACCATAATTTTGTGGCTCAAAAGTATCAATTCAGGCACCGTTTTAGCACCTGTACCGTTTTAAAAGTACCGATTTAGCACCGGTATTAAAATAACCCCAAACGATACCCAACCCTACTGGTGAATGACATGATCTAGTGATTTGTCTACTGCTATCTTCATGTTTCACGAGGCATGGCTTTGGACTAGGGATGCTCAAAATAATCGATTAACCGTTAACTGAAAGGGTGCTTTTGTAACCGATTAATGCTATCAGTTAAACGATTAAAAATATTATTTTATATATTTTTAGTTTGACTGCATATGGGGCCGATTGAATGCGCATTTGCGTTAAGAGGGGCATCTTTTGCACGCGGCTCATCCCAGAAAAGCAGTTTGTGTTGTCAAAACAACTACAGAGAACTTTTAAAGAGCATGGTTTCCGCTACATTCATTCTTCCATGTGGGGGGAGGGGGGAGGAAATGCATTCCTCCATGGCTACATTACCCATTCAAAACATTCAGTCATTGTTGTTGTTGTTTTTAATAGCGGATTATAAATCGCACCAAAGCATATTAAAAGGTAAGTGGATTATAACAGCACAAACTTTTTTTTGGAGGTTACGTGCTGACTGACTGACTGACTGACAGGTGTGCGATGCGTGAGGCCAGCAAATACGACGTAGCTTTCAGTTAAGATGAACACAGTTTCCATAATTATACTTTATTAATAGATAAAGTATGACTCTGTATATAAATCACTCTATCTTGCTGGAGTTTATACCCGGTTCACTTTACTCCAGGAAGCATTAATGCCGCTCTGAAGGTCTAATCTCTGTTTCAAGTTATCCAGAGCTGTATGACGGCAGAGAAGCGACTGTGTTTCAAATATATTATTCTTGCAGATCACCTACTGCAACTTTAAGACAGAATTGCAAGACAAATACTGTCAATTGTGAAAAAAAAGCTGATTTTGAAGAAGAAAAAACAGCCAAATTTAATGTATGTAGGTGTAAACCTTAAATTCTGATGTTTTTCCACAGAACTGTGGGATATAAAACCCCAAATTGTAAGTCATACAAGGGGCATAAAACTGATTATTTTCTAGCTTTTCTATATGTTGTTGAACTATCCGTTTAGGGGATAGTTCAACAAGGAAAATATTATGAAAAATATATCCATTTGAATCAAGCTCTTGGACATTAGTTCTTGTGTGGTGATAAAAACTGGTATTTCAGTTTACATATTATATTTTCATCTGTGATATTGGTTTTAGTTTGTTATAAATTCAGCACTTTTTGTTGTTGTTTTCTATTTATTTATTTTATTATGGTCTATCTTTATGTAGTTTATATAAAATTTAATTGCAGTTTAAGATGTTTTAGTGCATTATTTAATTTACATGAATATCACCCAAATGCCTACATAGGGTGTATTCTCTAACATTCAGCAGGCTGGGTTACACCAAAGCAATAGGAAAGTGTGCTGAGCCTCATTCTGATTTATTCCACTAATTACACTTAATAATAGCCTGAATGCATTACTAAAAACTTTGTAATTCAGAGTGAGTAAGATAGAGAAAAGAGGAGGTGGTGTCTTTTGTTTTATAAATATTCATCCACTTGTCTGGCTGGGGGATGCACATTGGGTGTAGGGCTGAATGGATGAATCATATGCAAATCGGCTGATAAACAGAGGCGCACATCTCTGTGCTCATTTGTCTGGGAGATAGAGGCTGCCGCCGGGTCTCGTAAAACCACCGGGCGTTTCTATCTCCCCTAGCTGTCATGAAATAGCCAACAGGGGCAAATTAACCTTTACAGGAGGGCAAAAGGTTCCATCAACATAACCAGTGAACCCCTGAAGCCCCTTAATGACACCTCTCGAGCAAATTAAACCACAAATTACCCTGTCCTCACTGTTTTTTTACCCTCCCGTGAGGGTCTTTGACTTTCTGGAGTCAGCTGGTACATGTTTCTGTGGCTTTTAGTTTCCAAAGGGAGTGCAGTTTGTTTAGATAATTTGCTTCTCAGTGAGGTTTAAGAGTAAAAACATATGACATGTCAACTTTTCTTATTTTTATAGATAAAGCAAGAGGAAATGCATAGTGAAGGAACTTTTAACATGCGTATGTGTACATTAACAAAACTCACTACACCTTAAAGGGATTTATTACTTCGGCTGTCTGGAATATTTGATTATTCACAACATTCCAAGATATGTTTTTTTTTAGATAACAACCTCTGAATAACAAAGGCTCATTCAGGAACTTCTAATCATCTTCACCATCAGTGCAAACGTTCACATGTATATTATTTATCTATATTATTTGCTTGTGTGTCTCTGCCACTTTTTTTAAAGTTTTAGAGTCAGCTTGTAACTGAAATTTACATAGCTTAATGTTTGCTCCATTCACTCTACTGTCATTTTCATATCTGTCAGCTTTGCCTTAAATTAAAGAATTAGTAATGTAGTACGCCTCAGAACACTCAAAAACATGTTAGCTCTTAAACTCTTTCATCTGTATATGAATTTACATAATACACACCCAAACCAGCTCTTTATAGCACTTGACAAGCGAAAATCATGAGACATCAAATTAGGAATTAAGAAGAGACAATTATGGCAACGAAACAAAATAAAAATATAGATGATTTGTTCAGCGATTCATTTGAATATGAAAAGATAACTAGATTCAGTACAGGCCAAGTGGGGCAGTTACAAGTAACAAAACACAATTAAATACACATTTTGCAAGCTAGAGAAAACAAGAAGGCATCCATTTTAATTGCACATTCATACACTTGTGAAATGGAGGAAGAAACTGATCCATGAACTGTGTACTGTAAAGTTCCTGTCAAGCTCTGACAAAGTCCCATACACCAATAGTCTTTTCTGATCGGTTCTTTAACAAATGACGAATGAATTCCTTG
Source organism: Danio rerio (assembly GCF_052040795.2). Lineage (NCBI taxonomy): Eukaryota > Metazoa > Chordata > Actinopteri > Cypriniformes > Danionidae > Danio > Danio rerio. Next base: position 16,083,648 of record NC_141043.1, read on the forward strand.
TTGTATTGCTGAATCACTTGTCAGAAAAATAACAGGAACACAGCACAAGGCTGAGGCTATAATGCTGAGGTATTTTAGCAAAATTAAACTTTAACCACTGACAGCCTCTTCACAGCCTCATCTCTGGGAAGAGAAATAACACTAACTTTCCCTCACACTTCAGAGCATAGTGTCTTCACGACATGATTCTCCCGGGATCTTCTACAGTCTTTGTCTTCTTTTTCTTTCTACAGTGTTTGTGGCCTGAGGGTTCAATTGTCCCGGTTTTGTGTGCAACAAATGGGCAGGGCTTGAGTTCTGTATCGACGTCACACTGACACAACTAAAGATTCGTTACTCCGGCGATTCATTTGAACCACTCCGAGTAGACTCTTTTATAGATGAATAAGTTTGAAACAGTGCACTTTCAGATTTAAGCCTTAGCTGGATATTTCACTTCACTTATAGCTGTGTTACACACTACATTAAAGGTCATTCTCGAAATCCCATAATAGGGGCTCTTTAACATGATGAAGGTTTTGATGTTGAATGTGGAAGATGCTTTCAGTTCTAAAGTTGTGAGGAAATACACACTGCATTTTTGAGGATTTTAGAAAAAACTCTTTTCAAAAGAGCAGAGGGATGTGCGTTTTATGATGCTGCATAACCACTGTGTTAACGATCTTAAAGCTCAGGTGCTTTTTCTGCAGGGTAGACTTTTTGCACACTGTCAAAATGTCAGTTACATCAGATGAAAGGGAGACGCATGCAGGACACATGAATAGAGTGCAAAACACTTGATGCCTATAGAAAACCATTTTAAAAAGGAACCTCTCACTGCAAAAAAAAAAAACCCAAAAAACAAAACACACACTCTGTGTGATTGGGGACTGAACAACCTTTCATCACTCTCAGAAAACATATCTGAATGCTCTCTAAAGACGCCGTCACAGTTGCCATGCCTGCAAACACAAGGTGAGACACAATAATAATTCTTTATACAAGTACAATTAGATATGCAAATTTCTAATCAGCCAATCACTTGGCAGCAACTCAATGCATTTAGACATATACAAATGGTCAAGACGATCTGCTGCAGTTCAAACTGATCATCAGAATGGGGAAGGAAGGTGATTTAAGTGACTTTGAACGTGGTATGGTGGCTGCCAGACGGGCTGGTCTGAGTATTTTAGAAACTGCCTTATCTACTGGGATTTTCACGCTGATAGAAAGGCAAAAGTAGCTCAAATAACCACTCGATACAACTGATATATACAGAAGAGCTACTCTGAATGCACAACACGTCCAAACTTGAGGTGGATGGGCTACAGCAGCAGAAGACCACACAGAGGGCCACTCCAGTCAGCTAAGAACAGGGAACTGAGGCTACGATTGGCATAGGCTAAACAAAACTGGACAATAAGGGACTGGAAAAACATTGCCTGGTCTGAGGAGTTTTGATTTCTGCTGCGACATTCGGATGTTAGGGTCAGAATTTAGGATCAACAACATGAAAGCATGGATCCATCCTGCCTTGTATCAACGGTTCAGGTTCACTTTGATCCCATTAGTACCAATTGAACATTGTGTCGTACCACCTACCGGTGTATTGTTGCTGACCATGTCCATCCTTTTATGACCACAGTGTACCAATCTTCTGATGGCTACCTCCAGCAGGAAAACACACCATTTGCTAATCATCTCAGACTGGTTTCTTGAAAATAATAATGAGTTCACTGTACTTGATTGGCCTCAACAGTCAATGGATTTCAATCCGATAAAGCACCTTTGGGATGTGGTGGAACGGGTAATTCGCATCATGGATGTGCAGTCGACAAATCTGCGTGACGCTATCACGTCAATATATACCAAAATCCCTGAGGAATAATTCAAGTATCTTGTTGAATCTATGCCAGGAAGGATTACGGCATGAAGGTAAAAGAGTGTCCAACCCGGTACTAGTAAGGTGTACCTAATAAAGTGGCCAGTAAGTGTATGATATAGATTTGTAATGTCTAATAACTTTTCATTCACACTTAAAAGAACATATAATTGTAAGTATTGTAAGTATAGTAATGCCCCTGGCGTACATGTTTATTAGTTGTGGGATCAGATGTTCTTGAATTTAGAATAAAATTTTATTTGAAAGTCTTTTATAATTTATTTAAGAGGACATCTATACGCACATTTTTCACAAAGACTCCCGATTTTATGTCTAATTTTTACATTTTGTTGCATGTAGCCATGTGAAGGATAAAGTTCATCCAGGCTGTTTTTGTATTGTATTGTTTTAGCAAAATAAAGCCCTTGCATTTTTAAAAAAAGGCACTAGCATGCCATTGGCTTAAATGGACAGAACGCCACACTGAAATACTTTGAACAGACCCTCAACAGTGCTACTAAATCTTGAGAGTAACAGAGCAAACCACTGCAATTACCAAATGCATGAAGGCCATGACACACTAAACCAACAGCCGCTGAACTGTTTGGGTTTGGTTCCGCACCATTGGCTTCATCTGGACCTCTGTCTGTAGCTTTTCATATGACTGAGTGTGGTAAATCGGCAACAACGCCTGGTCGGTGTGAAAGATCGCTCTGATTGGCAGTTCAGCTTAGTGGTGCACTAGAAGTATATACCAAAATGGTAAGCGAGTAATTCTCTTCCACTTCCCCATTTTGAAAGTGAATATAAACTACTGCTTCCAGCTGGAATGGAGAGTTATTTTCTCTAAAGCAGGCACAAAACATACATTCTAGCTGATTGTTTTGGACTGCATCTCTGTAATGTCTAAAATCTCTATGCAACTATTATTTTTTTCAAGGACTGAAAGTGTGAAGAAAGTGCATTTGCAAACATGTAATACCACCTTGTTTTTACAAAGCTTTAAGTTTGTTCAACAACACTTGATTGCAGTGCTTTACTAGGCGAGCCTTTTCTTTAATCAAAAATTAATTTAATATCAGCAATCTTTGGTCAAATGAAGTCAGTAATGCCATCAATAGAGTCTGAATGCTAAACATTCCTTAGCTATATGTTTGAAAAGAAAAGAAAAAACGTGCAAGAACCACAGAAATTACATGTGGTATGCTTAACATTCAGTCCTCAGATCTGACTTGTGTGCGTTTACGGGTCAGAAGTCAGAGAGTAGCCTCCTCCTGACCTCATTACCGTATCTCTCTAAACCGGTCTCTCTGTTCTGTCATAAAGAGGTCAAAGCCACAGCCATACATTATCCACAGTCCATCAGTCACTTTCTTTATTCAGTGGCTGTCAAACACACACACACCATTAAGTGTGTCTTACTTCCTTAGTCAACAGCGTGTACAACGCAGCAATTACAGCCTGCTTTCTCTGACTGATTAGTCCTCCTTTTCTGGCTCATTTAAAGTGTCACTTCATTTCTGTCCTAGTTTGATTCGTGTCTTAAGAAGGGATACACTGTAGAGGAAATTTATTGCATTAGGCAGTATGTTTGTATTTTACACTTAATCTCCACCACTTACTTACTTAAAGGATTAGTTCACACGAAAATGAAATTTACCATGCAGTGTGCCCTAGATGGAAGTAATGTTTAAAAGGGGGAAAAGTGTAACAGAGGTCAGCTAGTTGGAGCTGCGTGGGTAAACCTCAATCTTCTGGCCTCAAGAGGCACATTAGCGACTGATGATGGAGGCTGTGGTCTTTAACATCCTTGTTTGTGTGTTGACCTACAATGATGGAAACACCAGATTTAATCCTGCAGAACGAGTTAAGTTAGTGTTAATTAGTATCATAACCAGAATAAATGTAAATATTGAAGGGATGGGCCTAAAAAAAAAATTAAAAAAAAAAAATCACAATATCATGTTTCATATCATTTGGTATAGATAATTATTGATTTTTTTTAACAAACCTTTAGTAATATTAGTTTTTTTTTTATTTAACCACATATTTTAATTTACCAACATTACTAAGGCAAACAGTTTAAATAGTCAAAAGCAAAAAATATTTTAACAAAATATCTGATCTATTTATAATAAAAAAAACATAAGTGTAAAAGAGACTCTTAAACTTGATAAATAAAATGTTACGAAGTGTGTGCAATGTTGATCAACATCTGTAAGGTGTCAATAATAATGATACAGTAAACCTCAAACTCTGTCAACAAAACAAATTATGGGAATCAAATCTGAGCTTTCAAGTAAAGGAACCGACAATCATTATTCAAATGCATCCTGAACATTACAAATTGTGAGGATGACTAAAATGAGAAGAATGACTACATTATCCCTATGTTAAAGACGCTAGCAGATGGGGAGCTAGTGGATGGGGATGCACAAGAAAAGAAACCAAAAAGCCACTCTGGTGACCTGAACACATCATTTTTTATTTACAATCTCCTCACTGCTACTATATGGCACTAATTTTCTCGTGTTGTTATTCTGACCTGAATTCAGAATAACAACACAAAAAGTAAAAAGCACTGCAGTGTTTGGGTGTGCTGTGTTTGGCTGCTGTTATCACTGAAATGTGTATATTCAAAGTGTGAAGCAGATTGGTTAGTTCTACTTCCATGAATTGAGGTGTGCTCGCGGAATTCAGAATAGTTCAGATGTTTTTTTATCAAGGCTACCATGTGCGCATTGTGCAAATTGTGCGCCTCCATTGGAAATGACAAACTTACACCCTAATCTTATTGGCATTCCTTCTAGGGTGCACGCTCAGTAGACACATTCAAATAAAACTATAACCTTCATACCGAAACCTCATACCAAATTTTTTATCATTACTGACAGTAGCTACGTTTCCATCCATTTTTATGTGTATTTTGGACATGCGAAAAAAAAAATTATGAAAACGCCAAAAAAAAAGATGCGCATACATTTTGAAAATGTGCATAAAAAAAACATTTGCGCATAACTGTGCAGGATAAACTTTTCATTTAATAAGAAAAGATGGGCATAAACTGGGATATAGACACAGTCTTACCAAACAAAGTCCAATATGCGCATTAAAAAAGGTCATGTGTTTTCATTATAAGAGATAAATCAGTAGGCTGTGCATACTGTAAAACATCTGAAATGTTGTTTTGGTCTAAAATGCTAACCATTCTGTTAACCTTTTTAGTATTAGTGTAATTATATTACTAATTACCTCCAGAATCAAAAGCGTCTGCGCTCTGCGTTTCACGCCTTTAAATGCCATCGCGCATTCACTGCATATCAGGATTGCCTTCTGAGGCACACGTCATTTATTAAATGAAGAAAAGATTCATGCAGCTTCTCTTACTGCAGCAAATTCCGTTTTTTTACTGTTGATATTTGGCGCCAGTTAATGAGGAAGTGACGATTTTGTTCGCTTTGACTCGTTGGATGGAAATGCTACTTTATTCGCCCACCTTTTATGCAATAATCTAGTTTTGTGCATAAAGTTAATCCGCATTTTTGGATGGAAACATAGCTAATGGTGTCAATAAATACCAATATCGATTTTATTGCCCAGCCAAAACATTACGTTTACTGGATTGAGTGAAATGGTGACCACCTGGTGAATACAGAGCATAAGAACCGCATTTCCCTTGCTTCAGACACATTAGTATCTGATGTTAGATGCTACCAGCTTTAACTGCACATATATAGTTCCAAATACTGCAGAATACACAAGACGTATCACTAGTATAGTTTTGAATGGGAAAAAAAATTGAATGGTCAATATGGATGCTTTATGCGAATGAAGCCCTGCCTTCTAGTTAATGAGCCAATCATTGATTGATATAGACTGATGATTCTCTTTGGGAGGGGCTCGATCCTCTTGGGTCAGCAAATGCACTAAAATCTCAGGGAATACTTGCCAAGCTTTAAAAATTTTAGCTCCAACTTGCCTCAACACACCGGCAAGGATGTTTCTAGAAAGCCTAGCGAGAGCATGATTAGCTAGTTCAGGTGTGTCTGATAGGGGTTGTAACTAAAATCTGCAGGACACCAGCCATCCAGGACCTAGTGCGACCACCTTGTTTCAAACAAACCAATTACAGTTTTGTAATCTGTGTAAAATTAGCACAGGATCTTTCCCTTTGGACCTTGTTCTTTTAAATGTATTACAGTCTCTGCCATGTCAAAACAAATCCCATGATGGTAACCACTGTAATGCATTTTGTAAAGGATTTGTCATGTAGAATAATTTGGAAATGACCTCAGAAGACCAGTGTGAATGAATGCTGCATTATTCAGAGAATGATATTATCTTTAAAGTAAGTTATTGATTCTTAAAGGAATAACATAGTTTGGACAGCAGTATGACATCTGATTGTGTCCTCAAGAAACTAAGCATATTGGTTTTGTGAATTACATTACTTAGGGTGCACATTGGCAGTCAAACAATGCAGATTTGTCTTGATTTAAATCTTCAGAAAATTTTATGAGAGAGTTGATTCTAAACCTAAAATTGAATCATAAGCCTGGTTAAACAGATTTAAAGAATTTGATGTTACCCAATTCAAAAAGATAAGAAAGAAAGATGGCCACAGAGTGAAATGACTTCCCTTAAAGGAGCTTTGATAGTTATGCTGGTGTCATGATGGGAATGAGGTTTGGGGGTTAGGCTGGAAACCTCCCTTCCCAGGCCACAAGAACCATACTAGTGACTAGGGTAAAATCTGTGGCCTGCATATCATGCTGGAAATTGAGGCTGAATTATACTCACCAGAGTAAGTACATACAACCTATGATGGTTAAGCTGCTGTCATGACATGTATAGGTAAACAATAGGCTCTTTGCACAGCTAGAGTTTTAAAGCCATAGATAAACCTCCAGTAAAAGCTTAATGTGATAATCTTCAATTTTACAAGGTTGTTTTTACAGCATCGATGTTGTAATGTATTTACAATACATTCCGTTAAATAGACTTAAGCAATTGTTGATTTGTTCAAGCATAAAACGAGATGAAAGACCATGTGAACAATAGCACTAGTCAGTAGCTAGTAAAATACTGGGGTAAAATAAACTGTCATATTTTGAAGACATGGCGGGGGAAATGTAATTTAATGCAGTGCTTCTAGTCCAATCTGAGACCCACTTCATATTGTATATCTAACAGGCAGTGAAGATCACAGATTTTTAAAGAAATCAGATCTCTTAGACATGACAATTTTGTAATGGAAATACAGTTCACCGGAAGCTCTTGGGCTGCCTGGCTGAAAATTAAAAGTCCATGTGCATATAGCCCATTGCAGTGGGATTGGCGGGGAATGGAGGATAGTAAAAAGTGAGCAGTTTACCTGACATCCCTTGCTTAACAATTGTGCACTAACAACTGATGGGGCCATGAAACCCCCTCGTTTCAGCAGGGTGTTTTCACACCTCTACTTTGGAAAAAGTCAGAAAAGTGGGCGTGTCCAGCTCTGTTTAAGGGGGAGTGTCGGAGGAAGAAAAGAGGCTTGGTGTGGGAGTGTCTATTTGGGCACGCTGAATTTCAGAGTCAAAACACACAAACACAGCGGACAATGTGACTGTGTTTACATGGACATCTGTTGTCGAATTATTTGCCAAATTATTAAATGGTGGACTTTAACTGCAGTTTGGCTCTTTCATTCAGGGAATTCATTCATGTCCCTCCCGACAAACGAGATATTTGATTCGAGGATCTGCTCTAAGCGTGTATTTTTCATGCAATGTTTGATACCGCACGGCGAATGAGAGAAAAAAAAACTCAGCATTTCCCGGAAACTTAGATGCACACGGCAGGTAGCGTCAGAAAGCCGCGTGTGTTATTCCGGTCACAAAATCCAACAAGAGGTTATAGCTTGGTTGTAACTGTTAGTGCTAACTTGTTTACACTGGTGTAATAGTTTGTTTGATACGAATAAAATACGAACTGAATAAACAAAGAGCACTGGTCGCTCACTTACCAAATCTGTAGAGACAGGACAATCACCAGCAAGTAGAGCCGCGTCTTTATTTAGAGGAGACTACAAGCGAATCCGGATCCCAGCGTTTGCAGATGAGAACAGCTCTCAGGTAAACAATGTTCCTCCTTAGACACGTAAGTTATTGTTGTCGCGCGTCACGTACACTGTTAATCCACGCGTGAGTCTGCGCTCTCACAGAGAGAAAATGAAAACAAAACTTAACGGCAGCAAACTATAAAAGCAACACTTCACGCTTGTTTTACCAATACAACGTGGCGTCTCTGCCGTCTACACTCTGACAGCAATGAATATTAATGAAGTTGCACAATAGAGCGCGCTGATTGGTTTGAACCAAGCCTTACTCATGCATTAATGCAACACACTGTAAGACGTAATAAGACTCACTCTGGCAGAGACGCCCAGTCTGCACGCTGGAATACACGCTATTATCTCATGACCGTGACGCAGCTTCAAAAATTCGTTTCAAACCGGAAGTACGAATTTGCTTGAAATAACGCAAAAACAACCAATTTACACTTTTTTAGTGAAATATAGGTGTCCTAATAGTGTTTTTAGCAGTGTGGGACACATATACGACTGTCAACAGCTCAAAAAATATGTTTTGGTGTTTCGTGACCCTTTAAGGCTACTGCCTTTAAAAGCTTTGCAACAGCCCTTGAATTGCTATTCTGGTGTCATTAAACAAGAAAATGAGGTTTGGGGGAAACTGTGAACCTTCCCTTCCTAAACTTCAAGTAGGCTGTGAACTGGACTTTAGCATTCTTGTTAACATGCACACCTACTACACAACAAATGCAGCTTTGAACCCTGCTTTGAGCAGTGCTAAAAAAATAGTCTGGAACTGGAGGTGTTACATTTGCTATGACCTGGATGGATGTGACATTCTGGGGGCTGAGTGTAACGGAGATCAGCTGATAGATGCTAGAGGCAGAGTTCCTTGTGAATGTACCCATCTCACATTCCTAGAGACACTGGTTTAAAATCCCATTTGGATCTGTGAAGTAGTAGAAACTACAAGGTTCACAAAAAGAATATTATAATCACTATCATAATAATAGTCCACATGATTAATAACACCTTCTTGGCTACTCTTCAAAATTTCGTCTTTTGTGTTCTTCTGAAGTTAGTCTGGCATTCTAGTTTGTAAAGAGAGCTTCATTCTTTGGTGAATTATTCCTTCAGGATAAAAAAAATTCTAGCTGCTTGTTAACAAAAGAAGGAATTTTTAATCAGTAAAACCTCATTATTAGGCTTTGCCTGGATACAGATTAAATTCCTCCCAGGTTAACCATGAATCCCTGTAGAGACCAGTCATGCGAGAGAAGTGGTAATAAGAGATGGTTCATGGAGGAGAACATCTCAAAATTACAATCACCTTGATAACAGTCCATTTCCTTCCAAACATAGCATCTTTGTGGAGAATGCTTGTAGGGAAAAGGCAGATTAACTCACCACCAGGGAGTGTTTAAACCAGTTGCTGACAGTTTCATGCACCTTTAAACAAACTCCCCATCTATTACTGCTAGAACAGAGATATGGCGGAGGAACCAAAACAGATGTTCCTCAGGATCTACAAAGGGTACATTTAAAAACTGTCTGTGTGTGTTTTTGTCTACCCATGCTTCCCATGCTCCTGTGCTTGTTTCTCTCCTTCCCCTATCTTGCACACAAACAGGTGTACACTTCTCACAAACAACTTCAAATCAATATGGAATCATCTCAGAACAAGGGGGTATGGAGCCTTGACTTGAAAACTTTGCCACCCTGACACAATAAAGCATTGGTATGTGATTGCTGAGATTTCTTGTATAGTTGTTTATTATATTTCAAGATTTTGCAGGAAAGTTTTCTCATTAGACTCTCAAATATAATATGACTTTCTGGTTGGGAATGCACAGATATTTGGAAGAATGCACAGTGCTATGGAAAATGCATACTGCTTACTTATTGTTCAAATTGTAACCTGCATGATTTAAGGAAATTAATTTGAGATTCAGATTCAACAAAAGCTGCAATTCTCATCATCTCAAACACAGCGTTGCAATCAGAAGTAAATCTCCTCCAAAAGCCAGAGGGCGCTCTCATTCAGAAACGATCTGCACACCGCAACCATTCATTCTCCTCCGGCTTAGTTTTTTTATTTATCAGGGGTTGCCAGAGTGGAATGAACCCTCAACTATTCCGGCATGTGTTTTACTCAGCCAATGCCCTTACAGCCGCAACCCAGTACTGGGAAACAGCCAGAAACTCCCACACAAGCATTTATACACCTAATTCACTTATAGCACATGGCTTTGGACTGTGGGGTAAACCACACAGAAATGCCAATTGGTCCAGCCTGGACTCGAATTAGTAACCTTCTTGCTGTGAGGTGCTAAACACCAAGCCACCGTGCCACTTATCACCGCAAATATAACGCAAAAAAAACAACACTGAAAATCAAACAGAGCGGAGGATTTAACTGCTTTTATTGACTCAATGTAAAAACAAACACAAGACTATGGAACCATCTCAGATCATGATTAATTTCAAACAGTTGACTGAAGTTACGAGGAGTAAAAACTTGTTATTTTAAATGTAGTATTTTCATATGTTTTCGGGTGGACCCCAACGCAAAGCTGTAGTGCAATGAGTAGCATTAAAAATCACAGAATGATTATCTTCAATTTCTGCAATATTTTGCATAGCTTGTCAGTGAACTATGGCTCTGCATAGTAAACACTGGAGCTGAAGATCTTTGCCCGAATCCGAAGGACCCTGAAGGGACCCGACAGGTTCGGCCCTATTTTCTATCGATTTAGAAGGTGTCGGGCCGGGCTCCGGCTTGCAGGGTAAATAAACGATGCATTTTGATTAGCATGAGAAAGCAATCAAATTGTTTGTTACAACATGAAAACCCATCTCTGCAAAGGTAAAAACAAATTATGATGAAAAAGTCAATAAGAGCGAACTTTGCGGAGTGGGAAAATGTACAGCAAGCCGACAGGGAAAATGACAAGGTCACTCGCTACATTATAACAGCTATCAGGAAAAATCAAATGGAGGTTCTTGGCTGGTGGAAGAAGAACAAACCATCTTACCCTATGCATGCTAAATTAGCCAGAACAGTATGCATCCCGACCAGTAGCAGTAACAGTGAAAGGGGGTTTAGTGCTAATGGGTGCAGCATCAATGAGCGCAAGACCACGCTAAAGCCATTTACAGCGGATTTAAAAAGTGTTCCTCCACAAAAACACATTTACAAAGCCTTTACTCTTGGCGAGTAAAGGATTTTTGTATATTAAAGCAAAATATCAAATCATAAATGCATAAAGTTGAGTATATGCTGGCATTCTTTTGCAATTCAACTTCTCTGTCGCTCTAAGGCCGGATTGTAAAGAAATGTGGCGAAACAAATCCCGCAGAGCCTTTATCTTAATTTTGTTATTGTAAAGTATCTGTCATAATTTAGAATCTATTTAAATTATTTAATTATTTGTTAAATAAGACTTATTTTTATTGGTGTGTTAGCCAATTAAAAGGCTATGTGAATGTACCTAGGCCTATTTATAGTGCTGAGATGTTACGATGTTACAGAGGACTTTCTTCATTTCTTTGTTCCAACTTCTAAGTGGAATATACGTTTGTTATAATGTTAAAACACGTATAAACAACTCATTCTTGAAAAAAGGCAAAGGAGCTATGTGCATGTGCACATTTGAAAAATGTCTGGCTGGCAGGTTCTAGCTTTTAAAAAGCTGTCAATCAAAACGAATTTGTCGGGCTTGGGCCGAATTCTGTCAGGCTTAACTTTTATGGCCCGATTACACCTTTAGTAAACACTGCTCGATCTGAAGTGTTGTAAATTTCCTACTGATTACAGAGCCAGCTTTACTGCCAAAATGCGCATGAATATCACCATCGATAAATCCCCCAGCCCTAGTCAAGGTTGTGGGTTAGATTCTCAGATAAAGACCAACTGATTAACTGTACCCTCAATGCAATTCAAGTAGATGTGGATACAAGTGTCTGCTAAAAGCATAGAAACTACTGCACTAGCAGATCTTTTCTTCCAAAATATGACTTCACCCAAGTCCAACAGATTATACTCCACCAGGCTATCAGTAAATATTATTAATAAAAGACTTTTAGTTTTAAAAAAACATCTGTAACTTTGAGTTTTCTAACATCTTTCCACTGAGAACAACACATGTGGGAACAGGAGTAACCGGCAGACTCCTTTAGCAAAGTCTGTGACATCAAGATAATAAGATCTCATAGCAAGACAGAGAGCAGAACTACATCAAAGCCCAGGAATGTTTCCCCCCTGAGGTGGCTAAAATGAAAGGAAGACGGACCCTGTCAAGCTCAGGAAGGCCAGAAGGTCTGACAGTAGCTGAGTGTGTGTGACGTGCAAACATGCATGTGGGCCGAGGTGTATTACACGCCTGTCTTTAGGGGGCAAGTGTCAGCAGCTTTTTATTGCCTCTGTCAGTGACGCTTATGGGAAGAACTGGCAGCATTACACAATGAGCGCCACAGGTACCACAGAAAGAAAATAAACGGCTACTTCACAGCTTCAGATTTGAATGAAGAGTAATCAATCTCCTGCAGCCGTTTAACGTTTGTAGGCGTACAATGCCTGTTTGCGTTGTCATGGATCAGTTTAGATGTTGAGGCTGGGATTGTGAATGGGGGAGGCTGACTAAAACAATGCAAAAAGCAGCTGCAAGACTCTCTGTATGGAAATGAGGATGAGCCACTCACTGCAGAACCATGATGGCAGAGATTCAAGTCAATATAACATTTCACTGACAAACAACTTCTACGAACACTTAAGCAAGGATGGAGTATCCGATGAAGCGAATCAAGCTGCAATAAAGATTAAGCGACAATTAGAGTATAATAGCTTCTTGGAGAGACGAACATCTCTCTCTTTGACAGGAACATGGGTAGATCTAACTAATGACTAACCACTGAAAGCTTCTGCCAACTCTTTCTAAAGTGTAAACAGATCAATTTAGTGTTGAGGGGCAAAGAAGGGGGTCTGCACGGAGCCCTGCTAGGCACTTTCACATACTAAACTATTGTTCAAAAGCATGTAAACACAATATCCTGTGTCAACATAAGGTGTACTCACATTAGGCACTGTTGTCTTGAACCATACCAAGGTGCAATTGTCCCCCCCTCTCCTTGCACTGACATTTCATTTTTTTGCCTTCTGAGCCTGAGCAAGCTTACGTCATCAATGACGCGACTGTTCAGTTTAACAAAAGAGAAGCACTCTCGCTTCCTACAATGGAGACTGCTTTAGTTATATTGTTTTTTATTTTAACTTATTTAATTTGCAGTGACACACAGTCAAAACTTTTGCTGAACAGATCCACCATTTTTGATGCTCATAAATGTACATAAAAGTCATTGTGCTGCACTTATTAGAAGGTTTGCTGAAGGTGCAGCTGACGTGCAGCGAGGTGTTTGCATCTTTAATAAACTACGACAGTACTTATTCATTAAAAACTAAGAATGGGTAAAAATATATCCATATAAAACAGTCCCTTAAAAGTGACGTCGGGTCTTCGGTTTTGTGCTCAGTCAGGCGTGCTTTGCACTCACACTACAAGCATACCATGCCAAAGGCCAACTGAACTGCGCTCCGGCGCACCTCTCCCCACTGGGCCAGGGCATGCCAACTGAACAGCACCTGGGCTCGATTCAGAGGACTCACACTTGCCAAGCAAACTGGAAAAATGGGGGTCAAATGTGTCTGGGCATGGTTTGGATAGCCTAATGTGAGTACACACTTAGTCAGGCGTTTACGGAAACTGATGGTTGTCATAGTATTTCTACCTGTCATGAGTTCAGGGCAGCAAAGTCTTAGCAGGTTTTTTTGTTTGTATATTAATAATTCCTCACATTTTATATAGCACTTTTCTGGACACTCAAAGTGCTTTACATGTTTTGGGGGGAATCTCATCCACCTCATTCACCACCAGTGTGCAGCATCCACCTGGATGACATGACAGCAGTCATACTCTGCCAAACCGCACACCACACACCAGCTAATAGGTGAAGAGGAGACGTGATAAAGCCAATTATGATATGGGGATAGTTAGGAGGGTATGATGGACAGACGCCAGAGGGCAAATTTGGCCAGAATGGTAACTACTTTTTTAAATGACATCCTGGGATTTTTAGCGACCACAAGTAGTCAGGACCTCGATTTAATGTCTCATCTGAAAGACAGCGCATTAAATTCGGCTCACACTATGCGATTTTTTAGAATCCTGAACAATTGTAGCATGTCAGACTGCATGAACATAGCTCTCATGTCACACTGTAAGATCTCAGCTGTCATACAGTCAGCCTGAACAACAACGAAGACGCCCCAAACAAAAAAGAAAACTCTCCTGGAGTATGACGTCATCTACCCATGACACTTTCACTATTCTGCGTTCTGAAATGAGTCCTCACAACAAACGCAAACAATCTGTAGAGGCAATTTTGCACACAGCATGTCTCAATATTAAAACTAAGAAGAAAAATAATTTTTTTTTGGTTTTGACATTTCCCTGTCGTCATTTGAATTGTTGCATGGATCGCGTCATCAAACTCTGCGCTCCTATTGGTTGTTGGATTGACGCTCATTGCAGCTGTTGTCACACTGCAGCAAAGTGTCTGAAATGACACTGCCAGATCTTCATTGGAGGAAAAATCTTATCGCAACAGGCACCAAGCGGCTGTCTGTGAACATGTCAAACCAATATTTAAAGATCACAGATTTTAGCCCAGGATTTCAGGAATCTTTTAGGATTTCCCCAAATGATCTTAGATGACAAAATCGTAGCTGAAATCTCACAGTGTGAGCAAGGCAGAAGTATAGAGTCCCCATCAATATATTGGGGTGTTAGCGCACACACATAGACCACAGGCTCACTACCTAGCTTTCCCATGTGATCTCCCATGCAGATACTGACCGGGTGCAGCCATGCTTAGCTTCAGTGGGGGACCATATGAGAGTTGCAGACAGTTAAGGCTGATTTATACTTCTGCGTCAAACGGCGGCGTATGCTACGGCGCTGACGCATAGCCCTTCGCCGTGGCCGTCTGCGTCGCTGACGTGCACCTTTCAAAAAACGTCTGCAGGTTCCTGCCTCAAAATGAGCGAGTTTGAGCCACTTGTACATCCCGGAAGTGTTCAGGAAAAGCAAAACAACAGAGAAGAAACTCGACACAGAGGAACATTTACACCTCACTGCCAACTAGCGTTTCGGAAGTGTAAATGCAGACCAACAGAGACAGTGCGCAGAAGTATAAATGCACAGCTACGCACGTTGCATGCGCCGTGGGTTGCGCGGGTCACTTGACGCAGAAGTATAAACCAGGCTTTAGCTGTCAGTGATATTAATTGTTGAGGATACTAGAGAATGAACTTTTCCATATCAATTATGAAATATATTCAGTGAAATTGATTTGCAAATATTAGGTATGGCAGGGATTTAGTTTAAAAGTAAAAAGTTTTAGTAGAAAAGTTCATGATTGTACAGTGGTGGACCTTAATGCAAGCTTAACACAAATTCTGTAGGCTTTCTGTTTGCAGTTTTGAAAAGTTTTGCATATATAATAGATGACAACATTGTCAACATGGTTCCCATTCACACAAAAGTGACTAAAATTCAATTCATTCCTCATGTCAGGTCAGTAGGTGGTGATATCAGATTGTAAAAAAAATAAATAAATAAATAAATAAACGCCTGTACATACAGTCCTCTAGTCCACTATTATTTTTTGGCTTTTAAACTTACCACTTACTCACACTCAGGTTGTTATAAACCTTTCTGAGTTTGCACAAATGTATGTTTTACATACAGAAAACAACAGTATTGTCTCATAAAAACATGATCTATAAAATCAAAAGGGTTCCAAAAAAACAAGCAGCTAAAACATATTAAAAATGCATTTTTGGGTAAAATCATTGCCATGTAAATATGCTGCAAAACATTGAAAAAGTCTAAAAAACATATGACCACAGATATTGGTCAATTTCATCAAAAGATTGAGCTTTGATATCATCTGATATGGTCAAACGTTAAGTTGGATATTTTAATCAGCAATATTAGAAAAGAAAATTTCAATTAATTCATGCGTGATAGGATATTTATGGTCTTACAATAACAATTCAAAAGATGTTTTGAAGTTTCACTTTGAATACTACCCTTTATTATCATTATTAAAATAAATGTTGCATTTTATAGTGTATCTTAAAATATAGATAACCATACAATTACATTTCTCAAT
This sequence comes from Danio rerio, assembly GCF_052040795.2. Classification (NCBI taxonomy): domain Eukaryota; kingdom Metazoa; phylum Chordata; class Actinopteri; order Cypriniformes; family Danionidae; genus Danio; species Danio rerio. The sequence continues at coordinate 16,099,811 of NC_141043.1, forward strand.
TTACTGATTATTATTATTATCATTATTACTATTATACAGTATTGTTAACATGTTTCGCATCTGATTATGTTGACAGACTGAATGAACACAACTAATCCGAAACATAATTTTAAAATTTCACAGCATTGCATTCTGTGTTGTCCCTGTACTAGGAAAAAAATCACAATGTAACAGTGCAATGCGAAAAGTTGTCTGAAGCTGCATTTACTGCAAAAGCACTCAACTGGTCATAAAAGTGTCTTTTACAACTCTGAGCTCTTTTATGAAGGGGAACAACTTAAACACATGTTCCATCTTAACTCAGACCGAGACAAAAGAGTTCAAGCCTACTCATTACTGAATGCTGGCTGGGTGTTGAGCATAAATACAAACAACAACAAAGCGACAGACAGACGTACAAACAGACACTCGCATACATAATAAAAACTCATAATTATGCACATTGATCGGAAAACAAACTCACCAACTGAAACGTGCACAGAAATATAAGGGTGCACCGTCCGCTGCAGCAGCCCATTGTGTTAAAGCGAGATAATGAGATCCTGAATATATGAGTCTTTCAGCATAAACTCCTAAACAAACACAGTGAAGCGCGTCAGTCTCTGTCCGACACAAAGCGCCTCCGTTCCCATTGTTTCCAGCGGCGGCACTCAGTGAAACACGCGTGGAAGTGTGAACGCGAACACGGGCGGCGGGAGGAGTGTGTGTATGTGTGTGAGAGAAAGACACGGGTGTGTGTGAGCGAAGTGTGAAGAAAGAGGCAGAAGAGAGACGATGAAGAGGGTAAGAGGGGCGGGGGTAAGTATCAGCAAAGGGGGTGTATGTAAATCACAAATGTGTTGTTCGCACACGCGCGCGCACAAGCTGACTATATAAACAAACCACCGGTGCGAGCTGTGTTGTTTCAAACCCTAAGCCTGTAGGAAATTGCCTAAAGGAATCGCAGCATTCCCGAAAATTAAAACTTACACTAAGCATGAAATGTTTGTGTGGATTATGGCCCCACAGTGGGATCAGTCAGCTGGTTGGACAGCTGAGAGCTGCCCTAAACCCCTCTAAAACCAGTCTAATCAGGCTGGGAAAACAGATAAGAACAGCAAACAAGATTTTAGGCAAACATTTAAAACTTAGCAGACCCTATTGGAGAAATCTTTTCCAAGAGATGACAAGAAATAGGAATAATTATGATGATTTATTACACAATTAAGTTATTTTCTTGCAATACTGAGCTCACAACTCTTAACTTTTTTGTGGGACTCTTGCTAGAAATGATGTGCTATAATGTCAAGATAAATAAAATTATTTGCACTCGTGTTTTAATAGTTTTAGATATTTTCCAATTGTTGAGAGAATATTTTTAAACACATGTTTTAACATAATATAGTTTTAATAACTAATTTCTAATAACTAATTTCTCAGGCTGCAAAGAATTCATGCCCAGATTTGACAAAGTTGACACAGCAGGCATTTATTCGGTACTGGAATACAGCATGTGGGCCAAGCATGGCCCGGGTTTGGCAGAGGTGCGCTAAAGGTGAATTGAGTAATCAAAGTCAGCCGTAGTGTATGTGTGTAAATGAGTGTGTATGGGTGTTTCCCAGTACTGGGTTGCAGCTGGAAGGGCATCTACTGTGTAAAACATGCTGGATAAGTTGGGGGCTCATTCTGCTGTGGCGGCCCCTGATTAATAAAGGGACTAAGCTAAAGAAAAATAACTGAATGAACACTAGGATTTGGTTTGACTAAATTAATATGTTATTTTGGCAAATTAGGAAAATAAGTCAAGTCTTTGGACAATTGGTATGTGTACAGTGTAAATACAGTGTAAAACCCAACAGTCATCTGTATCCAATGAAATGTGTAGTTAACTTAGAATTTACTGAAAGTTAATTCTACTCATTTGAAAAGAGTTTTAACCTCAGTGTTAAAGTTAATGAGTTCATTAAGTGGTTAAGTATGTGTTGATTGACCTTTAACAATATACAGCTATATTTTTGTGTTTCTCTTAAGTGTTTCTGCTTGTTACAGCAGGTGTTAATCATTAATGCTCAATCAAAATTTTTAATTATCTCATTATTTCAACTTAAATGGAGTAAGTTCGCAGTACTCATCTAGATTAATTTTAAACTCAAATGGTTTGTAGCAATCGGTTTCTCTTAAACAGTTTGAGTAGCCTTAACTTATTGGGTTTACAGTACTTGGTTTGAGTTCTCTTCATTTATCAGGTTTTACTGTGCTCAAATTGCTTCATGTACTCAAATAGATTAAGTTCACAGTACTCATTAGGATTTAGTTTTTTTATTTAAATGGTTTGTTGCAATCGGTTTCTTCAAATGGTTTGAGTTACCTTTACTTTTTGGGTTTTACAGTGTAATATTGACCTTAAAATTGTTTTTAAAAGATTAAAAGTTGCTTTTATTCCAACCAAACTAAAAATAAATATTTTTTTTTATCCCCAGAAGAAAACACATTATAGAAAATACTGTGAAAATTTCATTGCTCTGTTAAACATCACTTGTGGGAAATATTTGAAAAAGAATACACATTTCACAGGAGAGCTAATTTTGACGCCAGCTGTACATAAAATAGACTTAATATCACACTTTTAACAAACTCAAAACATCTTAATTTTATATTTCTTAAAATTTTGACTTTCTATATGTATTGTTGTATTGACTTGATTTTTTCTCACATTTTGCTATAATGTTTTCATGCAATTCTGAATTTATTCTTTACCCAAATCTGAGTTTAAGTCAGATGAATAAAGTCAAATGGGTAAAATAAAGTAAAAACTAATATAAATTTACATGTTTTTTTTTTTGTGCATTGTGGTTATATTTCACAATTCCTATTTTATTTATCACAATTCTGACTCGATATAGAAGAACTCTGATCTGAATTGTGAGATATAAACTCAAAGATTTTTAAAAAATAAAGTCTGAATTAAAATTTCAACTTCAAAATAAAGTCTGAAATAAAAATATCAAACATTTTCTTCGCAATTTTTGCTTTATTTCTTAGAATATTTTTATCTAATTTTTTTCAGAATTGGAACTTTATTTCTCACAATTGCAAGTTTTTTGTGTCTCAGAATTCTGACTTAAATGAGATTCTGATCTTCAATTCAATATTTTTTTTTGCATTTTTTTGCAACTCTTTTGCATTTCTGACTTTTTCACAATTCTGAATTCAAATTCTGAAAAAAAATATAACATAATAGGTCTGAACTGTGTGATATTATAACTGTATTGCGAAGCAATTTGTTCAGTGTGTCACATTACCTTCATTTGCTCCAACAAAAAGTTAGAATTGTTATATATAAACTCAGAATTGCAAGAAAAAAACGGCAGAATCCCAAAATATGAACTCAGAATTGCAAGAAATAAGTCAGAATTGAAAAATACCCTACACATAATACCTCAATGTTTCCAATATGGGATGAAAAGTTTCCATGTTAAAGATAAAACATTGATACCAGAAACTGACCTTTATGTGTGTCAGTTGGAGAAAACAAATATATCATGTGATCATATTGTATCATTATGTACTTTTATTGATTTATTTGAGCTCTGGTTTCCCCCACAGTCCAGAGACACGTGCTAAAGGTGAATTGGGTAAACAAAATTGGCCGTACTGTATGGATGTTTCCCAGTACCGCATCCGCTGTGTAAAACATATGCTGGATGAGTTGGCGGTTCAATCCGCTTTGGCAACCCCTGATGAATAAAGGGACTAAGCTGTAGAAAAATTAATGAATGAATGATTTGTTTGACAATTGGCAAATATTACGATCACATCAACAATGGGTGCAGTTACAATAACAACAAGGTTAAAAATACACCTTAAATATTTTAATGTTTAAATATATACTTTATGTTTTTTCATAGAGCTTAGGCAGAAATTTTTACTTATATCTCCAGCTTCATCTGCTTCAAAGTAGTCTTGCATAGTCACTGGTCTCCGACTCAATGAAGTTTATAATCAAATTCAAAGCGCCATCTGCGGGTCGAGTCTCAAAACTACACATTACTTGAACAGGCTTTTTTATTCACTTCAACTGTTTTACTGTTTGAACTGACACATAAATAATATTCTCAAAAATAAGACCGACGCACATTTAGTCCATTAACGTTGTCTTTAAAGGGATAGTTCACCCAACAATTTAAATTCGGCTGTTATTTACTCATCCTCCAGTTGTTCCAAAGCTGTTTGAGTTTCTTTCTTCTGTTAAGCACATTGAAAGATATACTGAATAAGGATTAAAAACAGCCATTGACTTCCTACTTCAACTATGGATGTCAATGGCATGTCTTCTTTTTCCAGCGTTCTGCAGAATATGTTCATATGTTCATGCTTATAAGCGTGAGTAAATGGTAAGGAAATTAAAATTTTGGGGTCAGCTACACTGTCAGAAAAAATGTGCAAAATTTGTACCTTTAGGGGTACAATGGCTTGTCACTGGGGCAGTACCCTCAAGGGTACACCTGTTGTACCCTTTCACATGGGTACATATTTGTACCCTAGCAGTATGTACCTTAATGGGTCAAATATGTACCTCTGCTGAGTAATTTGTACCTTACTTGGGCTATGGTACAATAATGTACCTTTAAAAAAGGTACAATTTCTCCTCCATAGGGATTAATTTTGTACCCTTTCATTTCAGAATTGTACTCCATACACATTAAATTTCATTTATCATTTATTAAACATTAAATATCAACATTTTTACAGGATGAATGTTTAAACATTACATAATTTTAAAATAATAAAAAGCAATATTTTTCCATGAGTACAAACTGCACAATAATTGTACTTATACTTGTAACATTTTTACACAAACACTCATTGAAAGATTAAAAAAAATTACATTGTCACCTTTTTGGAGGATGAAAGTTTTAATCACAATGTCCTACCAGATGCATAAACTTAAAAAAATAGCTGCTTAAACATTAAAACATTTTATGAAACACCAAAAAAGCTTAATATTATTTTTTAACATCAGTGCATCCCATTTCACTGAGCATTTTTACCAATGTAACAAAGTAATCTTTCTAAAACAGCACTAGACCTCATGAAGTATATTTTTGTTAGTGCACTGCATTCTACATTTTTCTAAAAGCATCAAGAATCTCAAAGCAGTCTTTTTCCATACAGTAAATTGAAACATGTCACTTACTGTATACCCTTAATCATTTTAGATCTCAAAAACACATTTGATCAAACAGTATTACACATTTGATTTAAAATTTCTAAACATTCTTAAACAGTTTATCAGCAGAGTATGTTTCAAGAGCCTGAAAGTCCGTCTGTCTTGGTTTATACCACCCCATTCAAAGTCAACTCCTAGTGTATTTGCATGGAAATATGAATCATTCAACAGCAGTATTATAAACTTGCCACACAGAAACCAGTGCAGTATTGACATTTAAAATGTATTTCATTAGGAAAGAGTCATTTCTTCTCCATTAGCAGTCTCACATGCTCACAAAAACAGTTCAATTTGAACACCTGAATGTGTCAATCTCATCAAGGATGTTGGGCGGAAAAAATTCTTAGCATTGTGTCATCTTGTGCTTCTCAGTTGATTTGGGCAATGTTATTAAAATGTCTATAGCTGCTAGTCTTAAAATACTGATGCAGACTCGAAACGCATGCAAAAAAGTAAATGCAAAGATCCAAGCATTGCTGTTTGATGCAGACCCAGCAATACCAGTTCTCTCGGACAGCTGCACTGAGTTGTTTTTCTTGTAATTTTGGATCTCCATCTTCACACCGTTGCTGATGTTCAAATTTAAATTGTTGCTCCATCTCGGGGAGTTGCTGATGTTCATCCTTTGCATTCTTTATGTAGCGTGGATAAGCCAAGTTGAAAACACAGTAAACGGCGAAGGATGTAATAATGCCTTTAAACTCCTATTCTCCAACACTTTGCAAAGGACTTTCAACCATCTGTAGAGGTGGGTAGGGAGCATCATCATCATCCCACTGTGAAAAGAAAAAGAAAAAAAAGACATCAATAAACAATGTAAAATCTGTCAGAACTGCATAACATATATCAGAGTATTACAAAGTGTTTAACCAACAGAAACCAAACCTCTCCCAGTGTAATTACTGTAAGCAATCAACTTTCTCTTTAAAGATATGGGGGAGCAGAATTAGAGCAGCACGAAAGTCTGAATCTATTGTAAAATAAAATCATCCATTTATTTATTTTATTTTCGGCTTAGTCCCTTTATTAATCAGGGGTCGCCACAGCGGAATGAACCGCCAACCTATCTAGCACGCGTTTTACGCAGCAGATGCCCTTCTAGCTGCAACCCATCACTGGAAAACACCCATACACACTTATTCACACACATACATATGGCCAATTTAGCTTACCCAATTCACCTGTAGCACGTCTTTGGACTTGTTGGACTTGGACTTGTGGAGGAAACTGGAGCACCTGGAGGAAACCCACGTCAACATGGGGAGAACATGCAAACTCCACACAGAAATGCCAACTGACCCAGCCGAGTCACGAACCAGCAACCTTCTTGATGTGAGGCGATCGTGCAACCCACTGCACCACCTTAAAATAAAATAAAGACAAAAAATTAACAAAGTACTCTTAAATAATTTAATAATATAAAAGGACCCATTTTTAAAATAAAGAAAAAAAATATTGGAACGTTTAGCAAATGCTGAATAAAAGATATTTAATGTATTTTTATGAATTACATTTTTTAAAGAAAAACATTGAGAAATGTTCTCTATATAAAGGGTTTGTATATAAGGCCTATGAGTTTGAACTTGCTAAATGCAGCTTGAAAAGGCACTTAATGATCCTATCCAAGAAATAAAGGTTTGATCTGCAAAATTATTATTATGTAAGTTTTATGTTAATACCTGTTAGATCATCTGCAAACTTCTATTCTCCTGCTTTTTTGTAGACTTTGGCCAGTGGAGATGCTTTTTTTCTTAATCAAGCTCAGGCACCTTTAGCACAAGCTGCCCTTGAAGCTCTGACTTGGTTGGAGATGGTTGATGAATGCATTCAGTCAGGTTCACCATGACTATAATAAACAAAAAGGAAATTAGTCATTCACTTTAAATAAAAACTATATCTAATATTCTTTGTTGCCATTTCTCTTTAGTTATCACTGTACAAATAGTTGTAAGCTTGAATGCACATATGTGTTCACCACAAAGCTTGAAAATTTAAATATTTTTACAATAGTCATAACATTTATAATAGTCATTTGATCCTACACTTTGGCTTATACTGACATTAAACATTTATTTTAAACTGAGAACTGATTTAAAATGTGGGATCTCACTGACAAGGGTGTTTTTAATAAAGGGTCACACACCTTATTTCACTGGATACGCAGGACATTCGCATTACCCTCAAAAGATGATGCATCCTCACCAATTGCAGGAATCACCTATTGGATCAAATATAAGTCAAAAATAATGACAATCAAATAATGACAATCAAAAATAATGACTGCACAATGAATTCCTAGGGAAAAAGTATATACACACACACACACACACACACATATACATTATATATATATATATATATATATATATATATATATATATATATATATATATATATATATATATATAATTATTAACAAACAGATGAAAGACAAAATACTAAATACTTACGTTATTACACTACTGCTTCCTCGTCCACTTCATTTTCTGAAATAAAAAAAAAATCATGATCGGTGTGAACTTGAGGTTAACAGCAAACAAAAAAAAAAAGCTTTAAATTATCAACTCAAAGGTTTGATAAAGACCTGCACCTCGATCTGACACGACAGATGATTAGGACTCTCTTGAACATCCGTTTATAACGTTATTATGGTGGCTTGAAAAGCCAACATACTGTTATCTCACTTAAACTTATTATTATTCTGCTTCTTTCTTCTGAGACTAATTTTAAAGTCTATCTCCTCCTAACCCTTTCAAGCTTCATACCTCAAACTTTCGTCAAACCTTCAAACTGGTCTGACTCGGGTTGCTATATCTTTTCCGACTGATCCGACTTTCGGTTTTCCGAAAAACGACCCGGAAAATTCCCAAAATTCCCATTGACTTAACATTGGGTCAAACTTTGTGACCTCATAACTCTGCATTAGACTGTCCTACAGACTTCTAACTGGGCTCATTTAACTCAGTCTAGCCAGCAGCCAATAACTGATGACCTTTAAACTTACTAGCCACTCCCTAGCAACCACTTTTGGCACCCTAGCAACTGTCCCATAGACTTCCATTGTAAAAGACTGCCATTGACTTAACATTGAGTCAACCTTTGTGAGCTCATAACTCTGCATCAGACTGTCCTACAGACTAGAGTCAGGCCCCATTCAACTCAGTCTAGTCAGCAGCCAATCACTGATGACCTTTAGACTTACTAGCCACTCCCTAGCAACCACTTATGGCACCCTAGCAACTGTCCCGTAGACTTCCATTCAAAAGACTCTCATTGACTTAACATGGGATCAAACTTTGTGAGCTCATAACTCTGCATCAGACTGTCATACAGACTAATGGCTGAGCTCATTTAACTCAGTCTACCAAACTGCCAATAACTGATGAGCTTTTAACTTTCTAGCCACACCCCTAACTACCACATACTGCACCCTAGCAACTGTCCCGTAGACTTCCATTACAAAAGACTCTCATTGACTTAACATGGGATCAAACTTTGTAAGCTCATAACTCTGCATCAGACTGTCATAAAGACTAATGGCTGAGCTCATTTAACTCAGTCTAGCCAGCAGCCAATCACTGATGGCCTTTTAACTTTCTAGCCACACCCCTAACTACCACATACTGCACCCTAGCAACTGTCCTATAGAATGTAATTAGCTGTGCTATCAAATGCTTATAATTCTAACATGCTAATGACATGCCAATCATGCTAGCAACATGCTACTCATATGCTAATCATGCTAATGACATGTTAACTCATACTGGAAACATGCTAATGACATGCTAATTTGTACTAGAATCATGCTAGTAACATGCTAATTCAAACTAGACTCATGTTAATAACTGGCCTACATGCATATCTTTGCATAGCAGTGTCCTATTGACTTGGGGGATGGCTCATCTGACTCAGACAACCAATGAGCATCTCAATATGATAATGAAGCTCACAAGCCACGCCCCCAAATTGATTCCATAGACTTCCATTAAAATAGGCCAAGATGCATATCTTTGCATAGCAGTGTCATAGAGACATGGGGGTTGGTTCATTCGACTAAGACAACCAACCACATTCAAGTTCACTCTGTAACCTCGCCCATAGCAACAAAACAGAGTACCCTAGCAACCATTCATCAACAGCTATATCTCAGCATCAGAACATCGTAGAGACTTGGAGATTGGCTCGTTTGACTCATGCTAGCAAACGGAACTTCCTATATGCTACACATGCTAGCAGTGACTAGCTACATGCTAATATTGACTAGCCCAGTACTGTAACTTGCTAGAAATGCTTACTAAGTATAAATGTTTTATCAATCATGTATGTGAGGCTTGCCTAGTAACCAACCAGGGTACCCTAGCAACTGCCTAGCAACCACCCAAATTACCCTAGCAACCGCCTAGCAACCACCTAGCAACGGCCTAGTAATGCCTTAGTAAGGGCCTAGCGACCACTCAGGACACCCTAGCAACCGCCTAGCAACGCCTTAGCAACCACTCAGAATACCTTAGCAACCACCTAGCAACACCTTAGCAACCACCTAGCAACCACTTGGGACACCTTAGCAACCGCCTAGCAACACCTTAGCAACCACCTAGCAACCACTCAGAACACCCTAGCAACTGCCTAGCAACGCCTTAGCAACCACCTAGCAACCACTCAGGACACCCTAGCAACCACCTAGCAACACCTTAGCAACCACCTAGCAACCACTCAAGACACCCTAGCAACCACCTAGCAACGCCTTAGTAACCACTCAGAACACCCTAGCAACCATCTAGCAACTACTTAGGACACCTTAGCAACCACCTAGCAACACCTTAGCAACCACCTAGCAACCACTCAGAACACCCTAGCAACCGCCTAGCAACACCTTAGCAACTACCTAGCAACCACTTAGGACACCCTAGCAACCCCCTAGCAACACCTTAGCAACCACCTAGCAACCACTTAGGACACCCTAGCAACCGCCTAGCAACACCTTAGCAACCACCTAGCAACACCTTAGCAACCACCTAGCAACCACTCAGGACACCTTAGCAACCACCTAGCAACACCTTAGCAACCACCTAGCAACCACTCAGAACACCCTAGCAACCGCCTAGAAACACCTTAGCAACCACCTAGCAACCACTCAGGACACCCTAGCAACCACCTAGCAACACCTTAGCAACCACTCAGAATACCCTAGCAACCACCTAGCAACCACTTAGGACACCTTAGCAACCACCTAGCAACACCTTAGCAACCACTCAGAACACCCTAGCAACCGCCTAGCAACACCTTAGCAACCACCTAGCAACCACTCAGAATACCCTAGTGACCACCTTGCAACACCTTAGTAACCACTTAGCAACTAGTCAGAACACCTTAGCAACTGCCTAGCACCACCTTAGCAACCACCTAGCAACCACTCAAAACACCCTAGCAACCGTCTAGCAACACCCTAGCAACCACCTAGCAACTAGTCAGACCACCTTAGCAACTGCCTTGCACCACCTTAGCAACCACCTAGCAACCACTTAAAACACCCTAGCAACCGCCTAGTAAAATGCTAATTCATGCTAGAATCATGCTAACAACATGCTAATTCATGCTAGAATCATGCTAGTAACATGCTAATTTATGCTAGATTTATGCTAACAACATGCTAATTCATGCTAGAATCATGCTAGTAACATGCTAATTCATGCTAGAATAATGCTAACAACATGCTAATTCATGTAAGAATCATGCTACTAACATGCTAATTCATGCTAGAATTATCCTAGTAGCATGCTAATTCATGCTAGAATCATGCTAGTAACATGCTAATTCAACCACTTCAAACTTTCAGATTCGGCTTTTCAAGCCACCATAAAGTTTGTCCTCAAACTTTAATATCTAGTTTAAATATGTAACGGTACAAAATACAACTGCTATAAATGAACGTGGGTCGAGATATGCATAAACTAAAGTTATATTGTTTCAGACATAAAGGGGACAGGCATTCACTTCACTCCTGTCCTGAGTAAACATGAACGTTAGCATGAACGTTAACGTTAGCTTCCCAACACTGAGAAAATTCTGAATTTATAAATAACGTATGCAATAAAGGCTTAACAACATTATCCAAACAAAACGAAATGTGTTTGAACTGTTTCTCTGGACGTTTCACCGCTGTTTTTTTTTTCAGCGTCTCGAGCTCTGTCTCATGGCCAGGTTATGTGAAAAATCATATTTTCATTTCTGGTCAACCTTAAATTACAAAAGGGTCCCCTCACGCGGCAGGTAACTCGACGGTAATCATAACGAAGTTACATACACAAGGCAAAGTAACGTCAATTATGAATTGAACATGACCCAACGGCTATTTACAATAAGTTATTTAACATTAAACGTACCTGCAAATGTCTGTGCTTCGTCTTCACGAGCGTAACGTTATTCCAGCTTCTTTGAGTCCTTCAGGTCCATCCTCCATCGGCGGCGAGAAGAGCGTCAAAACAGTGCAACAGCTGGAGATTAACCGTCGCACGTAATCAGCTCGCATTATGAATGCACGGCGCGGGCAAAATCCTATTGGACAACACGAATTCAAATCTGCTGGCTGCCTGCTAATGCTAAGCGAAAGTCAATGGACAATCCCCGCTTTGAAGACCCGCAAATTTAAAAAAATATCATCTAATGTGTCACAAAATGTAGTTTTAAGAGTATTTCAGGCGAGAATGTAGTTGTTTTAAACTCGAATCGGCAGTTTATTTAAAAAGACAGCGCTTCTTTGACAATGTGCTTCAGTGAAAGCGGACTCTGTCAGCGGGAGCTTTATGATTCTCTCCCCTGCCGACAGCAGCATTTACTTCGGCCAGTCAATCTCGGATCTGCCGCTGGATTCAATATCCCCCTTGTAGTAAAAACATTATATTTAATACATTTTGTGTATATCCAACGGCCAGCTTTTGGTCTTTTAAATCTATTATTTGTTCTCAGCTGTATTATTTTGGCAGTATTATTCTGTTACGTTTTATAATTGTTTTATTAATTATTTAATTTATTAATGCTACAATGTTGTACTCTGTCTTTGTTTACCAAGCTGGTTACCTTTAATTCCTATTGTATATATCTACTTTATACTTGTATGTCCATTCTAGTAGTTTATTAAATCTGATAATCAAAGAAAGGTCTGTGTATAATAAGCCATTTCACTTTACATTTAGGGGGATTTATGTTAACATTTTCTTAAATCAAAAATATTAATTTATAATATTTATAAGGCCATGTTTATATTATTAAATAATTTATTTTTATAATGTACAGTTTTTTTGTGTATTTCTTACAAATAACCAACAACTCATGACATAAATGAAGGACCATTTCATACACGTTGACTTGCTCCTTTTTCACACAAGTGATTGTACCTTTCTTTGGGCCTTAAATGGCCCAAACATGGACCCTTTGACAGTTGGGAACATATTTGTACCATTTTTACCCTTAAATGGTACATAAGAGTATCTTAGGGTGCTACTTTGAACCATTGAGGGTACAACTTCACCATTTGTACCCCAAGTGTTCACAAATGTACCCCAACCGTACCCTTTTTTCTGACAGTGTATTAATTTAAATGTTTCCTTCATGGCATTTGATCAATTAGTGTTTAACATTACATATTTAAATTACAGTTAATTTTTAAGGGCTGTTTCAATCAATGTTATATTATTCTCAAGTTTTTACATGAAGGTATAGCCTACATGTACATACATAGTTTGCCTGATTATGTACAACCTTTTTATTCTATTAAAAATTGTAAATTATATTGAGTAACTCAAAATGACCCTTTTGTAAAATAAAATAAAAAACTTATATTTTTTGTCTCCAAAATGCCAAATAAATAAATAACAGACTTCATCCATTGTTCACATCTCTGTAGTAGAAATGAATGCAATATTTCATTAAACAAGGCCTCATTTGCATATCTAAACTTACTGAAATGTATCAACATACTGAAATATAACACAGGCTTTGCTGAGAGTTTTATATCAGTATGTTGATGTACTTCTAACAGGCCGGTTGATGTATACTTCTGACAGGCCAGTAGCCATGGGTTTGAGCCTTGGATTGGTCAGTTGGCATTTCTGTGTGGAGTTCGTATATTCTCCCTGTGTTTGTGTGCGGGAGTGTATTGGTGTTTCCCAGTGTTGGGTTGTGGTTGGAAGGCCATCTGCTGCGTAAAACATATGCTGGATAAGGAATGGTGGTTTATTCTGCTGGGGTGACCCCTGATTAATGAAGGGACTGCCGAAAAGAAAATGAATGAAATGAACTGGCCAGTTTGTTATTTACCTAAAGGGTACAAATATGTTTTTAGTTGGTTTTTAATAAGTTTTAACAGATTCCTAATTGTTTTTTAATGATGCATGATAATAAATTTGTATTTTAAGTATAAGTATTTTTTTCATACTTCTTTATTTAAAGCTTTTCATTTAAAATTATCCTAACATTATTTATAAAACTGTAATAACAGTTTTAATGCACATTTCTAAAAATAGGGAATATATTTGTTGCATCAAAAGGCACTACATTAGTGCTTAAAATGTCACTAAAATGCAGCGTTTGAACCTCATAATTTAAAAGAAATTGAGGAGAATAACTGCAAAAACCTCCACTTTTTAAGAAAAAAGAACCACTCTTTTCAATATGCTGGCTACAGGCCTGTCCAACTGAAACGATATATTGAGTAGGGCGTGGTTTTTGTTTCCATTATTCCCTCATAGCAAACTAAGCATGGTTAAGAATATTGTCTCTAAAGTCATCAAACTGAAGTCAGCAGAGCAGGTCTGCCACTCCAAATCAAAAGCTAATGGTCAGACTTTGATTGAAGATTACCAAAATAAACTTTTTTTTAGTCGATTAACTTAAACAAGTTAATTGTTCAGCTAAAAACAACAATGTGTGCAAGCAAAATAAACATTGCAATTTTTAATTTCACAGATTTTAACATAAAACAAAACAAAACCATATTTTCAGTTTTTAACAACTTAATCAACTCTAAGGTTTAGGAACAACAAATAATAAATTGACTTCTAGTTGATCGTTTTGTATTAGAAGTGGCTTATATGGAGGGCAAAGTCCTCTAGATTACATTTATTTTACCTAAATAAAATATGATCATAACTGGATTTTTAATTATTTAATTAGGACAGTACAGTTTGACTTTGCTTAGACAAAAGTCTTGTCACTTAACAGTATAAAATATAAAGTCATGGTGCAGTGGAAAAAGAATTAATAGTGTGTATGACTCCCATGAGCTTGGAGGACTGCATCCATACCTCCCTACAATCACTCAAATAACTTCTCTATAAAATCATCTGAAATGGCAAAGAAAGCGTTCTTGCTGGACTCCCAGAGTTCATCAAGATTGTTTGGATTCAATGCCTCCTGCCTCATCTTACCCCAGCTATGCTCAATAATGTTCATGTCTGGTGACTGGGCTGGCCAATCTTGGAGCACCTTGACCTTCTTTGCTTTCAGGAACTTTGGTGTGGAGCCTGAATTATGAGCACTATCCTGCTAAAGAATGTGCCCTCTCCTGTGGTCTTTAATGTAATGGGCAGCACAAATGTTTTGATGCCTCAGGCTGTTGATGTTGCCATCCACTCTGCAGATCTCTCACACGCCCCCATACTGAATGTAACCCCAAACTATGATTTTTCCTTAACCAAACTTGACTGATTTCTGTGAGAATCTGCATGCGGGTTCCAATTGGTCTTCTGCGGTATTTGTGATGATGGGATGCAGTTTAACCGATGATTTATCTGAAAAATCTACCTTGTGCCTACCTTCATCAACTAGAAGTCAAGTTATTATTTGTTGCTCGTACAACTCAATCGACAACAAGACTTTTGTCAGTTAGTCTATGTGGAATACACATACATCGGATTACATTTTTAAAAAAGTAACTCAAGTATCATTACTTAATTTTGAAAAGTGCGTTAGTTTAATTGTTATTTAGAAAAGTAATATTAATGCGTAACTCACGTCACTTGTTATGCATTACCCCCAACACTGATGGTGGGAAATAATAGTTGTTTTTTGCCTATATTCATGTGTCTTGCCACAAAGTTTTTACAAGGTCCAGACCATTTTTTTCTGTGCTGAATTTTATACTGGCTGCACGAAGGCCTTGGCGCAATGGGTATAGGACGTTCGCCTCACAGCAAGAAGGTTGTGTTTCAAGCCTCGGCTGGGTCAGTTTGTGTTTCTGTGTGGACTTTGCATGTTCTCGCCGTGTATAAGCGTTTCCTCCGGGTGCTCCGGTTTCCCTCACAAGTCCAAAAACATGTGGTATTGGTGAATTGTGCTTAATTATCCATAGTGAATGTGTATGAATGAGTGTGTATGTGCAAAAAAAAAAAAAAACAGATTACTAAAGCGACTAAGCGAAAAGAAAATGTATGAATGAATGAATTTTATACAAAAATCTGCAGATTAAAAGCAATGATTTTGAGTGTAAAAAGAAATTTGTTAGGTTTACTTAATTGAATTATGCAAACTCGTTGCCTTAATTCAATTAAGTAATTGTAACTTTATCACATTAAGTACTATTTACTAATGTAGGAAAATTAATTCTTATACTACACTGTTAGACATTTCTGTAAATTACACAGTTAATTACTGTATTTCACCCAGTGTAATACTGCAAATTCCTTTTACGGTAAATAACTGTATTTACCGTTGCATTATGGGAATTTAGTGTGACGTCGAACAACATATACAGCGATGTACTGTATTTGTAAAAATTCGTGTATTATACTGTATTTTCCACAACTGCTTCAACGCCACCTTGCGGCGATTCGACTACTCTGCACCACATTTTGCCTGAGGACCCTGGAGCAATTCTGGAGGACAATTTATTAGTGTGCCTGAAGAACATACTGGATTTAACAAACTTTACTCTGGTAAGCTGAGGCAGTGTTTCATTTTACAGAATGTTTTGTGGACGAGAATAGAACAAAGTAAAGTATAAAGTTGGCTATTATTATTTTCTCTGGCTTGGCGTTATTTCGCCCATTTGAGAAATATATCATCTATTAAGATGTTACCTTTATTTAATTTATTACATTAACACTACTATTACTTTAAATAAGACTGTTTATGACTATTAGCCATTGTTCTCGTCATATCTTTTTATTTACATAGGAACCGGTGTTGCAGCGGGTTTTGGTTTAGGAGGGAACCAGAGGTATGCAGACAGTTTTGGAGGACACTTATCACGAGACAACGGTCCGGCAGAGAGTGTTTTCCCCCAGAAGAATATGAATGAAAGACCATCAAATAATCCAGGTAAAAGCGCGTCTGTCTGTGCTGACAACACTCGACATTGATTTGAGCACCTCTATTAGCATATGTTTGCTCGGCAACATTGGCTGAAGCGATCTTAAAATGGTAATGTTAACTGTTAGCTAAACTGAGCTAAGTTTATACTGAATTGGACTCAAACTCATTTTAACGTGCAACGTTTAACTTATATTGATTTATACTTTATATATATTAGATGTTGTGAACTTATTTTTCTCTGGTTTAGAGTAACTTATATCGTTAGCTTGAGAAAATAACATCGCGACGTAACCTATAAGAACGTTAACGTAAATCTACAATATGCATAGAGGTAAAGTTGGTTTTATATTCGCACATTCGTTCATTTAGAAGACTCTTACGTTATACTGTTTACCATGTTACTTTGAATATTCGATCAGAATTAGCATGCCAGTATGACTTGAAATCAACATTAACACTGTTTATTTGACCGTGAGCATGTTGTACTTTGATAGTCGTTAGCTGCTAAAATGATTTCACTATTTAGAGTTTGCAAATAATACTTTTATGAAATTAAATTATTAAGGGGGAAGTCTGAATCTGCTAATATAAAACCAACTTTACCTCTATGCATTATGCTAATAACCACCTTTTTGCTATTTATTGTTTGCTAATTATTTTTTTATCACAACTCTTGACATTTGGTTTAACATAATTGTTACCATTATATTTTTTTCTGTTTAGATATGGCACGAGCACAGCACCAGGTTTTGTCTGAAGAAACAAACAGCATTTCGGAGGAACATCTTGATCAGCACAGCCTTATGCTTAAAAAATAAGCAAGACCAGTAAGCAACCAAGGTAAACAAATAAAAAAAAAGTTGTGTGGAGGTTGTGGATTGTAGCATGGTATTCTTATCTGTATTTTTGGCTTTTTTATGGTCTCAATATAGAATACTGGGAGCCTGCCTGTGCAAACTGGACCTCATACAACAGTAAGTACTGTACATCTATTTGTTTCTCAATATAGTAACATTACTTATAATACAAAATGTGTCACATGTTTAGTTGCTAGCTAAATAAAAAATCTTTTTCCCTTTTTTATTAAACCATTTAGTAGGGTTTTTTTCATCTTTGTTTATAATATTTTTGAGCAGATTGAGGTCTGTCATGGGTCAGACATTTTAAAATACAATAATTAGTATTGGGATACATGCATTTGTCTATGTATTAAATGTCTTTTTCCCCATTTCATGTTGCCTAAATATTTTGTAATATTAAATAATAAATATTATTATATTAAATAAAATAATAAAAATTTTTGTATAAATAATTCCAGAGGATGAAACAAAATGCACAGCAACAACCAGAGTGAGCCAGAAGAAGGCAGGAGAAGTAGTGAATGACAACCATGAACAACAGTGTTATCCTTCTTTCACCAGCTAACTGAGAACTTGGATTAGGTGAGACACTCTCAATAGTTGTATCAGTATTCAGTCTGTTTTAGTTTATTAGGAATACATAAAACAAATAGTCTAATCTGTCCTGCAGTGAATCAACCCATCACAAATGCTACAATGTTTTTGTAAAACCTTGTTAGGGAAAAAAATAAACAGGACATTCTGGTTAGTTATCTTTTAAACATGGTAGTGAGCAGGTTATGAGCAGGAGCCAGTTGCTCAGTACCAGCTGAAAACTACCCCAACCTAGCTGCCATGCTTCAAAATAATTAACCAGTATATGATTTATTTTTTTTTATACAAGCTTCTTCTATGCTTATGTTAGTCTGTTTGTCCTTATCCAGAGTTCTTCATAATCCTGGACTGGGCCAAATCCTGACCAGATGCTGTGGTGGTCATGGAGGAGTGAATCCTAAAAGACACACGTGATCAATGAGTTTCCGCATTGATCCAATGGGCCAGCCTGACCACCCACTGGTGAACTTTCAAGCCTCCGGTGCCTAGACTGCGGCCTTGCACAAGTTTGGCTAGAGGAGAACTGGTCGTGCCCAACTGAGCCTGGTATCTCTCAAGGGATTTTATTCTACACTTTCGTCAGTTGGTGAAGTTTCTTCCATGCCACTGTCGCCACTGGATCGCTTGGCTACGATTGGTGGATCGGTGGATTTGCTCTTCAGTGTTTGGACTTTCAGCAGTGACATTTACTGCTTCAATTCTGAAAACTGGACTGAAGCAGCTTCAATTTACAAGAACTTCTATGTTAAGCTGCTTTGACATCATTGATCTACATTGTAAAAGTGCAATAGAAATAAAGATGAATTGCATTTGAACATGTGAATTCAGACCTTGTTGAGCATTTGACACCAGAATTAGTAATATTTTAAAGTTGTGTTGTTTCTGAGTCGGCTAATAGTTACAAATATTTATTTTTCCAACAATATGCAATTCAGAAGTTTAAATTTTTATTGTACATGTATGTTCTAGTGCTTTGTGTGATTTATTTATTTTTAATGTGTTGATTTTATTGCTTAATGTAATTGTCACACATTTTCCTTAAATGCTTTAAGCATTATTAATGTTTTAAAGAATGGAATATTTTGTAATTGTGTCTGGTTTAATGTCAGTAGTACTTAGTACAATTGGGGTTTTTTTTCTCAACAATATGCAGGTCAGACACTTAAATTAGATTTGTACATGTATGTTAATGTGCTTTTTCATTTTCAATGTTTTTTTTTCTTAAAATAAAATATTTTGAATGATTGAAATGTAATGTTTTTACACATTTTTAAGCTTGTTTTAAGCATCTCCAATGTTTTAAATAAAGAGTGTTTATTTTGTTAATATTTTGTAATTGTGTCTTTTTTAGGTCTATAGTATTAAAATAATATTAATAAAATAATATTATAAAATATTTAGGACAAAATTAAAAGGTTTACAGTAGCTAACTGTTAACTTAGGTTTTTACAGTAGTTAACCATTTTCAGACACTACAGTAACATGCTGTAAACGGATTTACAGTTGTATACTGTAAATCTAAAATACAGTAACTTACTGGCAACAGTGTTGCCAGTAAGTTACTGTAAAAACCCTTTGAAATGTCTAACAGTGTAAGTTACATTTACTAGGTCAATTAAGTAATGTTAACTCACCTAAAACTGTACTCTGATGAGTGATGCTAGTAAACTTTACTTAAAAGTTTTAATTATGCATAATTAAATTGTGTGGTAACTTGTAATAACCACAGGTGTCAGTTAGTAACTAAAAACTTAACACAAACACAAAATAATACACTTTCACTTTTATTTAAGTTTTACAACAATACGCATCCAGCTGTTTGTTAAAAAAACATTGTTTAGCTGAAATAAATAGGCGGTTAGCACAGATTCTGTATCACTGTGTACACTAATTATTTGAGAGACATAAAATGCTTAATGCAGATTGATACTGTATTGATAACTCCCTCTCCCTACAGCTATATTCCTCTCATACTCCGCCCTTCATTGTCAGATCCATATTTATTGACAATTCTTGATAAATAAGGACTTGTATCGTTGCAGGGTATCACACATACATATAAAATACAATACAGATATTAATAACGCGTCTGATGTTAATGATATCAGTGTTTGAGGCTTGCTCTCTTCATGACAGCTGTGTGTGTGTGTATGTGTGTGTGTGGGCGCTGATCCATTATAGAAGAGGCTTTAAAAGCGACTCGTGCTCTCTGAACATGAGGAAGACTGATGAATCTTTTACAGCTTCAGCCTGTACTGCCATGAAGCACTTCACTTCTCATTACATCACTGCAGACTGCGCCGATCCCGATCTTAAAAAGCCAAACCCAGACACGCACGTGCACACACATACACGCACGCGCCCGCGTTTCACACACAAACCGCTATAAATAGTATCAATGATATTTTTGGGTTGAGAAAAACAGCAGAACACGCTCTTCGTAAATATATTATTATTCTGTAAATCAGGGGTGCTCAACCCTGTTTCTGGAGGTCTACCTTCCTGCTGATTTCAGCTCCAACCCTGACTAAACACACCTGAACCAATTAATTAGGCAGGTGTGTTTGATATGGGTTGCAACTGAAATCTGCAGAAAAGTAGATCTCCAGGAACAGCCCCTGCTGTAAATGTTTGATTATTTAATTACCCTAACACATGACTTGCTAAATTTTAAGATAGGATTGCTTTTTAATTGTTATAATTTAATAATTTATGAGTCGGGCAACACGGTGGCTTAGTGGTTAGCACTGTCACCTCACAGTAAGAAGGTCACTGGTTCGAGTCCTGGCTGGTCAGTTGGCATTTCTGTGTGGAGTTTCCTTCACAGTTCAAATGCACTATAAGTGAATTGGGTGAACTAAATTGGCCATACTGTATGTGTGTGAAGGTAAGATTGTATCTAAAACATATGCTGGATAAGTTAGCGGTTCATTCCGCTGTGGTGACCCCTAATGAATAAAGGGACTAAGCTGAAGAAAAGTGAAAGAATGAATATTTAAAATAATATTTAACAGTCAGTAATATCCATATATAAATAGGCTACTCATGCTCGAATGTTTCATTTTGACTGTACAAAGGTTGTTGATTTTAAACAATTTATTCATTTGTTCATATTTGTTTGGCTATTTTTGGTTACTTTATTATTTTATTACTTTACTTTGGACTTTATTTTGATGGTCCCTGTTGCACAATTTGTTGACAACTACATGCTTACTTCTCATTTAAGTATTAGTAGACTGCTTAATATCTGCTGATACTGCTCCTTCAACAGACATTTAACTGACTATAAGAAATTTTGCAAGTACATGTCAATTTACACTAAGCGTTATCCCAACCCCAATCTTAACATTCATTCATTTTCTTTTCGGCTTAGTCCCTTTATTAATCTGGGGTCACCACAGCGGATCGCATCACACACATACACTACGGACAATTTAGCTTAACCAATTCACCTA
Source organism: Danio rerio (assembly GCF_052040795.2). Classification (NCBI taxonomy): domain Eukaryota; kingdom Metazoa; phylum Chordata; class Actinopteri; order Cypriniformes; family Danionidae; genus Danio; species Danio rerio. The sequence goes on from NC_141043.1 coordinate 16,121,239, forward strand.
TACTATACCGCATGTTTTTGGATCAACCCTAGCAGTCTATTTATGGACCATTCTTCAACTACGGGCATTTTTATCCTTGTGAAGTTAAGTAAAAAAAAACTTGTTCAAAATTAACGTAACATAGCCTCATAAGTTTAAACTATTTGTCTAGACAAACTTACATAAAAAGAGAAAAAAAATTCCATCATGAACTAAAAAAATGTCAATTCCACTACATCTCAATATACAGCTTTTATTTCAAAATAAAATAAATTATGGCAGTCAAACATTGTTTAAGATCATTTTTGTATTTAGTTTAACAAATCTTTCTACAATATAAACAATATTTATGCATTTGTCAATGAAATAAATTAGTTGAATGCTGACTTGTACACCTGTCACACTCTAAAATGTTATATTTATTTGGTTAAGAGCTTATTAGAAAATAAATAAACTGAATTAGAGCATGAACTTATACATTGAATACACTTTTAATGTGTGATAAGAACTTTTAGATATTTTTTTTTAAATGTGTGTGGTGATGGAAATGACAGTGGTGGAAATGACTTTTCAGCAGTTTATTGTTAAAAAAATTGAAAAATAGCTTCACCGATTAGCTTTGAATTGATACTAGCCTTTCATGTATACAAAACACTCTTATTTACCTTTAAAACAGTTAACTTTAAAATATGTAAATTAATACACAAGTACTTAATTAAGATGCACTGGGTGTGCGACAAGGTGAAAACAGTGATTTTGACTCCTAAAAGGAGGTTGAATAATATGAAAAATATATAATAGAAAGGTAGTAATTTTTTTAAAGTAGCTTTTATTGTTAGATTGACAAAAAAAGAGGAATTTGAACAAAATTATTTATATTTTTGGATATATGATTAAAGGACTTAAAAGTGCCCATAGTTGAAGAATTACCCATATGATCTAATGAGAATTAGTTGGCATGTTGATGCAGTGTAACTTAAATTCAACAAAACACGCTAAAGAGAAGTAAAGTGGTACCAAAAATTAAAACTCTCCACTTTAACTGATTTATATAAAGAAATCTTGTGATCACCAATATTGTTTGGTTTCATATTTATAGAAGACCACTATAAATATGTAAGAGTATTGATTTGTATTGCCATGTAGGTATTTACTTAATTAGATTATTTTATAAATTGTAAATGTATGAAATACTGTAAAATATATTTTAAATTGTATTTTTTTATTAGATTTTTTTTATTTAATTTTGCTTTGATATATTTTTTTATCTATTTCTATACAAT